>NC_064620.1:406318792-406621822 GCF_023898315.1 Schistocerca nitens
GCTTGTCTTCCATCCACAATCGGCCTAATGCTTTTTTCTACTTTGTGGGTCTTAACCTGTACCCTCAGCGTAGGTAATTAGACCGCCATCATTTTCAAGGCATGCCTAGATTTATCATACAGCAAAAATTGCGACCGATCTATTGTTTTCCTAACTTCCGAATTAAACTTATTAATTGGATTCTTAGTCATCTGCGTGATGTTGTTTTCACGAAAAAATTGTTCTGTTTTGGAAACATAATCAGCTTCCCGAATGATGACCGTGGCCTTAGACGTATCTGCTGGGGCAGCAATAGCCAGATTTTCTAGCAATTTTGGATTTATATAATTTTATGCCTTACTGTCTTTACTTACTTGAGTCCGGAACTTGGTACTGTCTTCCAATATCTTAGCTACCTTAGTCACTGTGGCCACATTACTTGATTCTTTTTTAAACGCGCTACTTGTAACGCAATTTTTGTTTCAGCAACGACTTCGCTAACCTGCAAAGAGATACACTATTGCGGAATACTGTTTAGCAAACCTTTACTGAGCCACTCCTCTTCTTGTTGACTGAAGACGATATCTGTTAAATTCACTACTCGTTCTGCAAATTTTAAATTAGTTATAGGAACTGTTTCCGAATGATATGCAGCTTTTTCTGTGAGTTTCCTAAATTTCCTGTCGTGAATAGCTTGCACACGCAACTTCATATTATTTACCTTATCTTGAATAAAGGCCCTCATGACCTCGATCTGTGCACTAGTTGGTGCCACAGCAAGGTCACACTCGAATTACTCAACCTTACTGAACATTATGTGTCTTTGTTTGTAAAAATCTCGTATTTGCATTTTAATCCACAATATTTCAGATTTATGCTTCACTACTCGGGCTACTTTAGACATATTCTTAATTCTAATATGGGCATACGTAGGAATTACATTACACGATAAACATTTCTTATTAAAAGCTATATGTAATGAATATTTAGCTATTCTGCTCTTTAAAGATAACAAGGCGTAAATATGTCCCACTGCCTGGCGCGGCATACTATTTTCCAGAGAACACATGGTGTGTCGTGGGGTGATCACTCTGTTTTTAAAATAATTGAAAAGCCACGATCGCTTCAATCGTTTATTAGATGACCGGTTTCAGCACTCTGAAGGTGCCATCATCAGATCTGTGAAGGTATAACACAACAGGTTTGAGGGAGGGCTTACATGAGTTGATTATATACCATACAATTATTACAGAACCACATACCTGAAACGTGGATTAACATTTATTTATAGAAGTTGAAAGTAATAATAGTATCAACTACTTAAACCTTACTATTACTAGAGCGGCCGGCCGTCATACATTTAGTATTTACAGGAAACCAGTAGCTTCAGACCGAGTTATTCATGGCCAATCCAATCATCCATCTAAGTATAAAAATTCCTATTTTTGCTCAATGATACATAGGCTCTTAAAGTTGGCGCTGCAACGGAACAGCGTTAGGCAAGAGATAGATGTCCTCTAACATATAGCCTGTAGCAATGGGTATGATGCGGCTATGGTGGACAAGTTGTACACAAAAATTAAAAACAGCAAGGATAAGAAGGAAAGGCCATCTAACAATAGTAGGGATAGAAAGTGTGTTCCAATGACATATCAAGGGCCGCTGTCTGACAAAATAGAACGACAGTTTCGTAAGTCCGGCGTGGTCATGGCATTTAGCACGAAAAATAGTTTGCGCACGAAACTTAGGCATACGATTGAAGAAAGCATTGATAAATTTAGAAACACAGGGGTATACAGATTACAATGTGGCGGGTTGAAGGCTTTTATGTGGGGCAGACAGGAGATCGTTTTTTACGCGTTTTCGTGAGCACACGAGTGCCCACAATAAATCCGCTTTGGGTAACCATCTGCGGGATTCGAACCATAGAATTACTGATATGCAGCAAGATATGAAAATCTTGCATAAAGCACCGACAGGAAGCAATCTCAACGTTTTGGAAAACATCGAAATTTACAAAAACAGAAAGAGGTTTGCGAGTAACTTGTTGAACGACCAGTTAGAATCGGCGGATCATAATTTGACATATTTGATGCTGTGCTCTAGAGACCCTGTGCGACCTATTCACACATTGTGATCGGTGCTTTGTATCTATTAAGCTCGGAAAGCCACCTTTAGAATACTGCTAATGTTATTTATAGCCGGCCGGAGTGGCCGAGCGGTTAAAGGCGCTACAGTTTGGAACCGCACGACCGCTACGGTCGCAGGTTCGAATCCTGCCTCGGGCATGGATGTGTGTGATGTCCTTAGGTTAGTTAGGTTTAAGTAGTTCTAAGTTCTAGGGGACTTATGACCACAGCAGTTGAGTCCCATAGTGCTCAGAGCCATTTTTTTGTTATTTATATGTTTTTAGGAGGGCCTACCTTGGTAAAGTAAATACTTGTTATAAGGCTTGAAGTGTAGTTGGCCAGCTTCGCCAGTAAAATTTACTCGATAATTACGATTGCCCGCCAAGCGTGTCTTCGTTACGTTCTTATTTTATTTATTTTTATATTTTACAGACATATTTGTGTATGAAGCTAGAACGCTTGTGGCTTTGGTATCACAGTAATATAGTTTGTCTTTATTCCCCATTCGGGGAGGCCCATGGGCGAAACTAGTGGCATGCCGATGGGAGCGTACGTGGAGTCACTGTGCATCTTCGTCCGCCTGTCATTTTCCTCCTGTTCTTGTGCCCTTCGGTTTGCTTCTGACCTGGCATTCCTTAATTCCATGTACCTATGCAAGTTTTCGTAGTTGATTCGTACTCTGCTCATAACGAATGTATAGATGGTGAGAGACTTTATAGCAAGTGAATATGTTCTTTTTTAGCACTTCATTACTTAAGACGATACTGCCTAGACAGGTAAAGCGCAGCATACAAGTTTTAATCGCTCGTCACATTGTACCTAAGTCATGTTATGAACAGCTTTCTGTGTGCATATCCCTGGCGTCCTTATATGAATAAAGGTAAATTATAATATGTATTTGTGTAAAGCGCTAATAAATAATGTCTGTGCCTCAGATGCTTTTATTTCGTAACTGTCGTACTTTTCAGTGACTGTAGTATGTACAGGAAATGTATGCGCAAATGTGGGCTTTGCATGGGTATGTGACAAACAGTTATAGTAAAGTTGTGTTTTAGTAGTAATGAGTGGCCGGTTGTGAACCGCTAGAATCACAGCAGGTAAGCCTGCGCGGAATAGGACAGTGATGATGCCGACCGGTGTTAGGCGAGCATTGGTAGTTTCATCTGGTGACTTCAGTTTTATATTTTATCGGAAGAACGACCATGAGAGGAGTTTTTTATATTTTTATTGGTTGTGGCAATGATTTTATCAGATGATCTGCCTCATAAGCCATGATGTCCATATGGTTTTATAAATGTTAATCCACGTTTCAGGTATGTGGTTCCGTAATAATTGTAAGGTATATAGTTAACTCATGTAAGCCGTCCCTCAAACCTGTTGTGTTATACCTTCACAGATCTGATGATGGCACCTTCAGAGTGCTGAAACCGGTCATCTAATAAACGATTGAAGCGATCGTGGCTTTTCAATTATTTTAAAAACAGTGTGATCACTCCACGACACACCATGTGTTCACTTCAAAGTATTTCAATAAAAATGAACTTTTATTGCAAAACGCTATTAAATCAGGCTAAAAAGTATTAAATAATATCTCCTAGCTCCATACATAATCCTAACTCCATGCAGGCAGTCCTGAAAATCTGTGAATGTGAAGTTTTAATAGCTATGAAAATATTTATAAGATTTAAAATGATGAATGCGGACTGGAAGCAACAGACAATAATAAGGAGGTCAAAAATTCATGCATCAGTTAGGAAGTAGTATAGGAGAGCAGAGGTGAACTATTCATGCATGTTATGTATTGCAGGTGCCATACCTTTTCAGTTTTAATCTTACTAGTATTTTCGTAAGTATTATAAATACACAATCACAAATTTTCGCGACTATCTATATGGGATTAGGAATCTGCATGGGGCCAGGAGAAATTAGTTTGTACTTGTTAGTCTGATTTGAAAACGTTGTATATTAAAATGCACTTTTGTTTAATTAATTAGTTTCTTTTTTTATTCTTGTGTGTGTGAGGTATTTCAGTCAACTTTAAATATTTTGATGAGATTACAGCACACATATGTGGTAAATTTCAGAGTTATTTCAGCTCCTCTTCAGCTGTGTTGTTTCCTCCTGTGCATGTGTCACTAGAACACTGTTGAGATAAAAATTGGGGAGATTTGACCTTAGGGGCTTACCAGCAATCGTTCTTTCAGTTTACCATTCACAACTGGAAAAGAAAAAGGGGGAAATGGCTGTGATAGACACACCACACACCAGGCAAGAAAAAGAGTTAAAACAGCATTGTCATCCGGTTATGGCTATCAGGAAGCAAAGCACTCTCTCACTGTAGTTTACATAATCGTCTTGAGAGATTCAGCGACTGTTTATTTAATTAAGATAATTCTCATTTGTTGTTCCATCTTGCTTACACATTTCTGCATCACATTACATGTGCCGATCACTCTGGATCGCCTTCAGTAATCTAATTAAAAAATATGCAACTGAGATGGAAAAATTAATGAAAATTGTCTTGAAGTACCTTCTGCCACACAACAGACAAGAAGGCAACTTAATACTGCCTTATCACCTAGTTCTGAGCTACGTTTCCAATTTTAAATCTGTAGTACATTGGGGTGTTAAGTTAAAAAGAAATTGCTAAATTTGTACCTAACAGACATGCAAGAAACCTGTACTTCATGCAACCTTCCCCGCACCTCCTTGCTCTTCTCCACCGTGCTGGAATACTTCCTGGAACACATTGTGATACTACCTACACATCACACCTGTCCTGCAGGGTAGCTGAGATGTCTGGCGTTACCAACCGTTCTCACCCACACACCCAGCGTTACGGATCAGAAAAGAAAGCAAGTTAATACTGCATTGCCGTCCGGCTTCTTGTTAGTTGTTTGGGAAGTCAAGTTTAAAATAAATTGCAAAATTTGTTATCGAATCGGCAGGCAGACAAGAAAGTGACCTGGTAAAGTTGTTAAAAAGGATAAATTCAAGAAAATTATGTCTAATAATGGAATTACATAGATTTTAAATACAAGTAGCCGCTGTTCTGTTATACAATGTAGGTTGTTGAAGATTATGTGCACTATATTAGTATACAGCTGAGATCAAATGCGCTAAGAATCAAGCATCTCTTACTGTGTAACATGTCGTTGACGAGAATGACAAGTGCACTGGCTCACATAATTTTACGTGAAACTTCCTGGCAGATTAATACTGTGTGCTGGACAGAGACTCGAACTCGGGACTTTTACCTTTCGCAGGCAAGTGATCTACCATCTGAGCTACCCAAACAAGTCTCACACCCTGTACTCACTGCTTTAGTTCTGCCAGTACCTCGTCTCGTACCTTCCAAACTTCACAGAAGCTCTCCTGCGAACCTAGCAGAAATAGCACTCCTGTTTACAGAAGTTGAAAATACGGTACAACAGATATTTCAGTGATAGTGAACTTCGTGTTTTTAACCAAGAATGAAAATTTAATGTTGTGTCCATATTAGCGAAAAGAACAACGAAGTACTTAATCAATAACACAAAAATTGTGCTTGAGATGACCCAATAACCAGTAGAGGAACAAAATAAAATCAGTTGCAAAATGCACTGACAGAAAGAAATTGCAACACCAAGAACTAGTTGTGCGACATGAACTAAAGTTGGCAGTAATGTTTTTAATTCAGAAAGATGATGTCGATTCAAATTACACGCCAGTGGCGTAAAGAGTGGTGCTAGCAGTGCGACTACGAAGATGCAAATCAGGTTCTTTAAATATACGTTATAACGGTCGTGAGTTTGGGTTACCTTTGAGATTGGGCGTCGTGAGTTTATGTTAGTCAAGAGCGTCTTTAATACGACGAAGATGCCTTTATCAACACCTCACTGAGATTGAACGAGGTCGTGTATTAAGGTTAAGAGAAGTTGGATGTTTCTTCTTCAACAATGCCGATAGATTTGGCAGGAATGTAAGCACTGGACACTACTTCTGGTAGAGGTGGTCAGGGGATGAACGTTTGTAAGAAGACTGTACTACGTACGGCCACGTGCCACTACCGAGAGAGAGACCATCATGTTCGGTGTATTGCTCAGGCGCATCGTACTGCATCTGCAGCAGTAATATGAGCAGCACTTAGCACCGCAGTGACACAACGAACTGTTACAAATCAACTACTTAAGGGCAGCTCCGAGCCCGACGCTCTTTTAGCGTGCCTTCCTCTGACGCCAAAGCAACGCCATTTCCGACTTCAGTGGTGTTCAAGCGAGGGATCTTTGGATGGCAGGTTGGAGGTCTGCTTGTTTTATGACGAAAAGTTGTTGAGCTCGGCGCCAGTGATGGCCGTCTGTTGGCTAGGAGGAGACAGCTGAGGGACTGCAACCAGCCTGTCTGTGTGCTAGAGACAATGGACCTACGCCTGGAGTTATGTTCTGCAGTGAGATTTCGTGTGACAGCAGGTGGACTCTCGTTGTTATCCCATGCACCTTGACTGCAAATTTATACACCGGCCTGATGACTCGACCTGATGTGCTGCCATTTATGAACTGCATTCCAACAGGATAAGTCTCGCCCACATACCATTGTTGTAATCCAGCGTGCCCTTCAGACTGTGGACATGTTGCGTCGGCCTGCTCGATCACTTGATCTGACTCCAATCGAGCACATATGGAACATCATGGGGTGACAACTCCAGCGTCATCCACAAAAGCACTTAACGTCCCTTTGTTGACCGACCAAGTGCAATACGCATGGAACTGCATCCCACAAACTGACATCTGGCGCCTGTACAACACACCGTGTGCACGTTTGCATGCTCGCATGCCATATTCTGATGGTTACACCGGTTATTAATGTACCAGCATTTCACATTTTCAATGGTGTTTCTCGCACCAACATAAACCTGTGATCTTGCAATGCTCATCACTTAAATATGTTACCTAGACAAATGTATTTCTGAAATTTCATTACTACACATTAATTATTTTTTGGTGTTGCGCTTTGTTTTCTATCAGTGCAGTTAAGACTATACTATTATTTATAAACCGTTAGAGATATATGAATCGGTAGCTAATGATGATTACCTGATAATGATTTTATTTTACTAAGAGACATACCTGTAAAAACAGTATAAATCAATAAGCGTTAAATGCCGTTTATGGCAATGCACTGGTCATTATACCAGTAAAAACTAAACTTCTTGCGAATATGCCTCGGAAGGTCCAGCAGTATCCTCCGACCGCCGCGTCATTCTCAGCGGATAGTCGTCACTGGATGCAGGTACTGGGGGGCATGTGGTCAGCACACCACTCTCCCAGCCGTTGGCAGTTCTCGTGACTCGGGTCATTACTTCTCAGTCAAGTAGCTCCTCATTTAGCCTCACAAGGGCTGAGTGTACCCCAGTTACCAGCAGCGCTCTCCAGACCCTGACAGTTTTCAATCCAAGAACTAGCCAAACCTGACAGCTGTTACCTTCGGTTATATGTTACCACTGCGGCAAGGTCGTTGGCGTTATACCACTAATGGACGATAAAAACAAAGTTACAGCGCTCTTTGAAAGTAATAATCTTACTAATATACACTCATGCTCATAAATTAAGGATATTGCTGATACATGATGAAACAACGCTCTGATGGGTGGTTTGCGGGTTTAAATCACCCCGGCGTATGACCATGCGGTGTATTTGACCTGCTGTCGTCGCACGGTGGCGCTGGCAGCAGTCTACATACGCAGAGGTGTGTTGGTACATGTCAGAGTATGGTGCAGCGAGTAAGTGTGCGACGTTTCCAGACGCGCTAATGGTGACTGTGTGTTGAAAATGGCTCAAAGAACACATATTTATGACGTTATGACGAGTAGAATACCAGGGCGAATGAAGGCTGGTCAAACTCAGGGCCCTCCGTGTGCCACAAAGTGTGATCTCAAGATTATGGCAACGATTCCAGCAGACAGGAAACGTGCACAGGCGCAACAGTACGGGACGTCCACAGTGTACAACACCACAAGAAGACTGATATCTCAGCATCAGTGCCCGCAGACGGCCACGGAGTACTGCAGGCAGCCTTGCTCGGGACCTTACAGCAGCCACTGGAAATGTTGTCTCCAGGCACGCAGTCTACAGACGACTGAACAGACATGGTTTATTCGCCCAGAGATTTGCAAGGTGCATTCCACTGACCCCTGGTCACAGGAAAGCCTATAATGCCTGGTGTCAAGAACACAGTACATGGTTCTAGAATGAAATTATCACCCTACAGCGGAGTGTGCACTGATATGAAACTTCCTGGCAGATTAAAACTGTGTGCCGGGCCGATACTCGAACTCAGGACCTTTGCCTTTCGCGGGCAAGTGCTCTACCGACTGAGCTACCCAAGCACGACTCACGCCCCGTCCTCACCGCTTTAATTCCGCCAGTACGTCGTCTCCTACCTTCCAAACTTCACAGAAGCTCACCTGCGAAAGGCAAAGGTCCCGAGTTCGTGTCTCGGCCCGGCACACAGTTTTAATCTGCCAGGAAGTTTCACAGTACATGGTAATTGGAAAAGTGGTCCCAGGTTATGTTTACGGACGAGTCCAGGTATAGTCTGAACATTGATCCTAGCCGGGTTTTCATCTGGCGCGAACCAGGGACCTGTATGGAGGTCGTGGCTTGATGGTGTGGGGGTGGAATTATGATTGGCGCACGTACACCTCTGCATGTCTTTGAGAGGGGAACTGTAACAGGTCAGGGTATCGGGACGTCATTTTGCAGTGGTAGCAGTGGGTCCCACCTTCCTCCTGATGTATGATAACGGGCGGCCCCACCGAGCTGCCATCGTGGAGGAGTACCTTGAAACGGAAGATATCAGGTGAATGGAGTGGCCTGCTTGTTTTGCAGACCTAAACCCCAACGAGCACGCCTGGGATGCTCTCGATCGACGTATTGATGCACGTCTTCAAACCCCTACAGCACTTCAGGAGCTCCGACAGGCACTGGTGCAAGAATGGGAGGCTATACCCCAGCAGCTGCTCGACCAACGGATCCAGAGTATGCCAACCCGTTGTGTGTGTGCATGGTGATCATATCCCATGTTGATGTGGGGGTACATGCGCAGGAAACAGTGGCGTTTTGTAACACATGTGTTTTTTGATGGTTTTCTGAACTTATCACCAATACCGTGGACGTACAGATCTGTGTCGTATGTGTTCCTTAAGTGCCTATGCTGTTAGCGCCAGTTTTGTGTAGTGCCGTGTCTGTGGCATCACATTCTCCAATTATCCTTAATTTATGAGCGTGAGTGTAGATCAGAATCACAAAACTGTAGTAAATTAAAAAGTCGTTAAAAGCCTGCGAGATAAAATTATCTTAATCTGAAGATACAGAATGTGAACTGATGAGCCAAAGCATAATGACCACGTGCTTAGTTGCATATTGGTCCTCCATTGGAACGCAGTAAGGCAGCGATTGTGCGTGCCATGGAATCGACAAGTCCTTTCCGGAGGTTTGTGGCGCCAAATGTCTATGCACAGATTATGCAATTCCCATATATCATAGGCCGTCGCTTTGTGGGCGTGGAGCTGCTTTCGAGAAGTGGACCATGGGGCACAGAGCAGTGGTCTATGAGGTGGAGAGCACCTATATTTTGTGGTCAAGATATCGAAGAAGGTACACTATAATGGTCATAAAACTATTGCTGCACGATTCTGGCCTTGTCGCAGAGGCAGTTACACTGCCGAAGCTGCCGCGGAAGTCATCAGGAATGAAGGCATGGAAGTATTCCACGAAAATTTTCATATAGTTCGCAACCATCTAGGTGCCTTCGATCAGAATCACAGGTCTCATGCGAGCCCAGATGAATATACTCCATAGTATAATACTGCCTTCAGCAGCCTGTGTAGGTGCGTGTTTCGAGTAGCGATTCGCCTGGGAAGACATGTATCTTTACAAATATTTACTATTAAAAACAGTCTTGATCACGATTTATTTATCAAGGTGACCGGTTTCGACCACTACTGTGGTCATCTTCAGACCTACAAGTTGTGTACAAAGCTTTAATCAGAGGGATACATACATTAAAGAAAATACATAAAGTTATAAATAAAACGATGAATTACCATCGAGTAGGAACCTCTTTCTGTTGGAGAATCACTACTGGAGAAACCAGTGCACGTCTTACTATATATAATGGAGGCTCCACTCACTTCTGACTGCATGATGCCATTACTAACCAATGAGTTATAAGTCGAATTACAATTTAAAATTTCTTGGTTAAAAGAACATTGTCAAAAATTAAAAATAAATACGCACTAAACTTAGCTTATTAAACAGATATTGTCAATCAAGAAGCGTTAAAAATATTTAAATATGTAAAAAAAATGAACTTCGGTTTGACAGTACATGGGTTGTCTTCTCAAGGCCTGTTAGTGAACCATTTGGAACCACTGGTTGCCATGGTGAAGTTGGACGCCGTTGGGAAGATGAGGCAGCAGGCTTCTTTCCACTGAAGTTGTTGTAAAGTCGATAGTCGAACTAGTGGTTGCCATGGTGAGGACAAAAGCCAGTGCAAAGTAAATATTTGTAAGACATTGATCACTGCCTTTCCCATAATGTATTCAAAAGTAAGACATGTATCTATTTACGATCATCGACATGGTGTAACAAGAAACGGGTTTCATCCGACCAGTCAACAGCTTTCCGTTGATCAATGATCCGCAATGATCCTAGCTCGATTACACTGTGCCCACAGAATCATAATTGACGACTCCTCCGTTGAGTGAGCGTTTTTTGGGACGGCCCCGATGTGATGGTAACAGACTGCATTCGTAAGGAGAAAAGCGTTACAACAGCATACTACGAAATCTGCTGGCGAAGTTATCGGATGCTGTCACAATGAAGAGCCGCGGGATGTTGCCAATAGCCGTCCTTTCGCTCCACGACAACGTTCCTAGATCATTCTGCTCGGGACACAGCCACATATCCTGATTCTTACGTCATCCTGGCACCCAATGACTTCTTTCCCCTTCCTCGCATGAAAAAAATAATGCTGTGCAATCATTTCCAGAATAAAAACAAGTAACTTCCTGAACAGCCAAAATATATACTATTACCACGGATAATACTAACGGCAGTTCGACAGGCAGGTTCATCCATCGTTGGGAAAATTATGTCTCACTGAAACGTGAACGGATAGGGAAAGGTTGCTCAGGCTGTTGTATCACAGGAACCAGACTTTACTACCGGGAAAAGCTGTGATGATAACATCTTTTGTGCATGCCAGATGTGTTAGAAAATGATCGCAAAAAATTAAGATCTCTATTTGGTGTTCGTTGACTTAGATAAGATCCATAATTCTGTGCCAAGGAGGAACTACGAACAACAGTAGGAAAGGTTGTAGTGGATAGTGCATTAATAGAGTCGCTGAAAGAACGTACCAACAATGCGAGGCAGTTGCGAAGGCTGGTTGTAAGACGTTGGAAAGTTTTAAAACAAGTGAAGGATTAGGATAAGGAAGTTCTACGTCACCAATCTTCTTTAAGTGCAATTTAGAAGTTGTTCTTCGTTGCTGGAATATACTGTGCAAAAGTATGAGTGTGGCAGTATAGCATCAGAGTTTACATTCATTACTGTTTGCCGACGATCAAGAACTTATGGCTCTGGATAAGGACGATGCTAGTATCAAATGAGAAAGGTAATGGACACTTATAAACAATGGGGACTAACTGTGTATATAGATAAAACTATATTTTTTGGTTTTGGAAGCCGGAAGGGTGAGGATTTGGATTTTGAGATTGGCCGGGTAAGAAATGTGGAAGTGCTGAGGCATTTAGATTCACTTGCGAGGTAAACTTTTCACCGCATGCAGTTAGAGAGGAAAATCGTAAGATAGAAATATGAGAGGGGGCTCATGCCACCTCTCACACTAACCGATGAGACTGGACAGTGTGAGTTGGATATACCTCACAGGATAAGTCGAACGCGGGTGGAAAATTTTGGAGTCATCACATATCCAGACAGACAAAGAAAGCAATATTATGTGCTGTAGTTGAAACCATTCTGCCATATTTCTCTGATGGAAAGGTTACTGCGGAGAATTAGAACGACCCAGTTGGGTGGATTGAGGAATGGGTATGTAACAGTGGAGACGGATGCGATGGAACCAGTCACAGATAGGACTGAGATTATGTGAACACGTCCGACGGATGGAAGAACAGCCATGGCCCCTGTGTCTACTCAACTCGTCTTCACCAGGGAGAAGGAGCCGAGGGAGGCCGAGGTCATCGTGGAGGAGAACCGATCTCTCTCCAGGACGATAACGCGACAGCAGCGGCCCGTATGCGAAGAGGACATAATCGCCGCGCCCGACTGGTGGCAGCCGATAGCAGCTTCATTATACCCTCTATGTAGCACAGACTTGTGGTTGCCTATTGTGTTGAAGACTGATTATTTTGTATGTCGCCCTTTGCTTTCGACACATCTATCAAAGTTAAGTATTGTAATTGTCTTATTGTTATAAAACTCATAAATGCGAGTTGTTTGGTTGTTTGTCTAGCTAACCGAGTATGTGGGATTCCTAGACACAACACGAAGGTCTATCGGAGGCAGATTGCCAGGATAGAAGTGTATGGTATATGAGCAGGCAACTGCTGACAAATGGAAACGCCTGCTGAAGTAAAATAAGTACGACTACCTCTTGCATGCAGAGTTATACTTTTTACTTACACACGCAGTGTTAGCGTGGATTATCTCATACTTGTCAGTTTTGCAGCATTTTCTCGTAACAAGTTGATCTAAGGCTCAGCGCGTGAATATTTTTTTCCTGTTTTGCAGGTTGTTGCAATATATCAGATGTCCGGTTATTAGCCCGCGTCCGTAGCTCATTGGCCCGAGTGTGTGGCTACTATGCAGACCAGTAGTCGATTCCCGGTACTGCTGGGGATTCTTCCTTTGTGGGGGAACTGGAAGGTAGGCTCAAAATGGCTCTGAGCACTATGGGACTTAACTTCTGAGGTCATCCGTCCCCTATAACTTAGAACTACTTAAACCTAACTAACCTAAGGACATCACACACATCCATGCCCGAGGCAGGATTCGAACCTGCGACCGTAGTGGTCGCGCGGTTCCAGACTGTAGCGCCTAGAACCGCTCGGCCACCCTGGCCGGCGAACTGGAAGGTAGATTACCTCTGAGGAGCTACTTGAGTGAGCAGTAGCGGCTCCCACGTCAAGGAAGCCGACAGCAGCCGAAAGAGCGGTGTGCCGAACACTCCATACCGCATCCAGTAACGCCGTAGATGGAGGGTGACGCGCCGGTCGGTCGGTCCCGATTAGCCCATCAGGACCAGAACGCGGAGTTTTGCTGTTAATCTTCTACGATTCTTGCTTTCCTATGGGCAAGTGTATTTTTACTGTTCACGTTGATCTAACGGACCATTCGAAAACTCCTCTGAAATCGTAAATAGTGAAACCTACGAGGGCGTGCTGAAAACTAATTTCGGTTGATGCATTAGATGTGTAACAATATATCCAACTTAACGCTATTCTTTGCATGATGTAAGCACTCAGATATCGATAGTATCAATCTGAGGGCGAAACATGGGAGCGCGATTCTAAGCATTGTTGTGAGACGGGGTCTGTCTGCGAGAGTGGAAGAGTAGTGACGGTCTAGAGCTCGCTGTCCTCACGTCGGTGATCGCAGATCGTACCACACTCAAGGCCTGATTTCATTTATATAGCCAGGAGAGATTTAGATGGTGTAACTACGCTTGAAGATGGAATTCAAGGTAAAACTCGCAAGCATAGCGTAAAGCGCAATTGCAGGGTTATGCTCGTGATTGTTAATCCGAGTTTGGAATAATCCCATGTTTTACTTGTCAATGAAAGAAGCCTTCTTATCTTCCAAATAATGATAAATATTCTCATCTAAATAATATGCTGTCGTTACCAAATGTTAATGCAATTTTGAAATTGAAATAATTTGTTAATCTGGCACTCAGCCATTATTGACACATATGTAATTTGGCATTGTCATTATTAATACTTGTTCATGATGATTCTGGTGTTTTAAATAGACTTAATTAACGAAATCCCTTCTCAAAAGTTATTTAGTAGTTAATAGGACCCAAGAAAACTCTTTTTTATTAAATTGATTCTTAGCAACAATAAGCATAAGTCGCTGCGGCTGCATGCTGCGGCCAATTGATGTTAACCACATGGAATAAGGCAGTCATCTAAAGAGGTGAGTGCAAAACTTAGTGCCGAAACAGGGAAACTGACACACCACACCATGTCATATGGTACTCTAGTCCAGTAAATTCCGTTGTACAAGCCAGATTCTGTATCACTTGTAATTTCTTATTCAAATACGCAGTCAGATATCTTATCGAAATGTTAGTTTCAAGTTTTTCATGTAACGATCTGTGTATGGCTTAAATGACCGTGAAACTGACACTCATACAACTCGCACACAATGTTATGCAGGTTAGATTCGGTTTATATGTGATCGGAAGCTTTCCCGGCGTATGTGTTGTTTCCAGGGCTCTCGGGTGTCCAGCCGGATTCGATCGTTGAAGTCCCACGATATTTCGCGAATAACCTTTCCGCCATCATCAGGTGGTTCTGATGGAATGGTCTGTCTGCAGCTGCGCTCATCTGTTACTTTCCCCTCTTTGGGGAAGTGTCTGGGGGAGTTTGTAGCCTTTCGGCTTTTACTCCCCTTTATACGTGTGTGTGTGATTATTTCTGTAGTTTTTTTGTGTCTGTGAAATGTGATGATTGTTCTGTTTGTGTCTGGTAATTGCCTGAGGTTGGCGAGATGATTGGTGTTATATGGGAAGGAGCTGGATTAGGGATTGGGTATAGGAATTTTCTCTTCGACTTAATCGTCGAAGATCGTCATGGAGCGCTTGTGCTTGTCACGGGACATGTCACACCGACCTAGGGAGTGGATGAGGGCGTTTCCTGATCTGGAAAAACCTTCAGAGAAGGCCCTTGCCAGATCTTGGAAACGCTCTCTCAGGAGTGGGATTTCAGCTGCGGCGTGCAGATCATCTGTTTGGAATCCAAGAGGAAAATGCAATGCACTCCTGAGGGCGCGGTTCTGCAGCCTCTGGAGTTTGTCCAGGTGCTGCTTTGCCGCGTATCCCCACAGGGCACGCATATTCCATTACTGGCCGGATCAGGGCCTGGTACACATTAACTGCTACTGGGCAGGGAAGGAAGCTGGTTGAGTTCAGGATCGGGTATAGGATGGACATTCTGGCGCAGACCTTCCTGTGGACCTCATCTATGTGGGGTTTCCACGTGAGACAAGAGTCCAAGGTTACGCCAAGGTACTTGGCGGCTCTGCGCCAGGGGAGTTGGGTTCCATTTAGGTGAAGGTGGAGGGGGACGGGGGGCGTTGAGGGGGTTCGCGCCTTCCGAGCCTGCGGGTAATCAGCATAGCTTGTGTCTTTTCAGAGTTGATGGTGATACGCCAGCGACGAGCCCAAGTTTCTGTGTCATCTAAAACCCTTTGTAGCCTACAGATGACCAGGTCCTTGTTCGCATTTCTCGAAGACAGCCAGTTGACGACTGACTACCTCTTCATGTTCTTCATCCTGGGGTTCTGCCTCTTGAAACTGCTTCTAAAACGAGTCGATGAGGGCGTTGGCCTTCTCAGCATGGCTGTAGACCAGAGCCCGCTCGCCGTGCAGTGGCGGAATCCTAGTTCGTCTTATTGTGAACTGTTTGGTTGTTTGCCATAGTGTATGATTGTCTACTTTGAGAGCCGTGAGGCGGTTTTGCCATTGCTGGTTTCCGTGCTCATTGAGTTCTCTCTGTAGACGACTGAGCAGCCTCCTGGTGGCCTGATTTCTGGTGATCTTCCACTCTTTTGCCACTCTGTTCTTATGTCCGCGCCCACCCCGCTGTAGCACCGGGTGGTGGAAGATGCAGAATTCCGTGGACTCTGCGGCCGTCGTAGAAGGGTCTTGTGTTCGCTTGTGGCATGACTCCTTGATGGAGTTAAGTAATGGTTGCCATGCCTTGCTTAGTTGAAAACCTGTGTCTCGGTTTATGAGATTGTCCGTTACGCGAATATAAATGGCCTCGTTGAAGATGCTGTCCCAGTAGAAACTGGTAGGGGCCAGAATCTTGGTCTCTTCGTACTTCGCGTTGTGTTCAGCTTCCAAGCAGTGTTCTGCCAGTGCCTATTTGATGGGCTGGTCTAGGCGCGTGTGGCGTTGGGGTTCTTTGCAGCGGTCTTCGTCTTTTCGGATTGTTTGACCGATGTAGGATTGCCGCAACTATATGGAATATTACATACGCCCGCTTTCTTGAGGCAAAATCCGTCTTTCACTGTCCCCAGTAGGGCCCGTATGTCGGATGTTGGTCGGAAGACCGTGTCGATTTTGTGTTGTTTTAGCAGTCTCACAATTTTTGATTTCGTGTTGCCTGCATACGGTAGAAAGGCAAGGCTTGTTTCCTCATCTTTAGACTGTTTTTCATCTGGGTTTCTGCAGTGTTTCCGTCGTCTGAGGGCTGTCTGAATCTGTCGTTAGCTGTATCCGTTCTTGTGAAACACATTTTCTGGGTGTCTGAGTTTTTTGTGCAGACTTTGTTCGTCCGATATCGAGTATGCCCTGTGAACCAGTGTGTTGAGCGTCCCGTTGAGTTGTGCAGGACGGTGGCAACTCGAGACATGTAGATATAGGAGCCTATGTGCAGGCTTGCAGTACACGCTATGACCCAGGGTGCCATTTGATGCCCGCCGGGGTGGCCGAGCGGTTCTAGGCGCTACAGTCTGGAACCGCGCGACCGCTACGGTCGCAGGTTCGAATCCTGCCTCGGGCATGGATGTGTGTGACGTCCTTACGTTAGTTAGGTTCAAGTAGTTCTAAGTTCTAGGGGACTGATGACCTCAGCACTTAAGTCCCATAGTGCTCAGAGCCATTTAAACCATTTTTTTGCCATTTGATCTCTGCTCGACGAGTACATCAAGAAAGGGTAATTTCTCTTCCTTCTCGATCTCCATAGTGAACCGCATGTTATGGTGGACGGAATTTAGATGTTCTTAAAACGTCTGTAGATGATCAGGTCCGTGGGACCAGATGACAGACGTGTCGTCCACGTATCGGTAAAAACACACGGGTTTCCGTTCGGCCGATTGAAGTGCCTCCTCTTCGAAACTCTCCATAAATAAGTTGGCTACCACTGGTGAGAGAGGGCTCCCCATAGCCACAGCGTCGGTTTGCTCATAGTATTGGCCGTTGAAGACGAAGTCGGTGGATGTAAGTAGGTGCCTGAACAGTTGTGTCAACTCGGGACCGAATTTCTCGCTGATAAGGTGAATCGAATCTTCTAGCGGGACGCTTGTGAACAGTGACACGACATCAGAGCTCACCATGATGTCTGTTTCTCGTAGGGTCAGCTCCTTGAGACGACGAATGAAGTCTATTGAGTTCCGAATATGGTGTTCGCACTTTCCCACGTACGGTCTGAGAAGACCTGCCAGGTGTTGTGCGAGAGGGTATGTGGGCGCCCCTATGTTGCTGACAATGGGACGCATCCCTTCCTTATGTGTCTTAGGGAGGCCGTATATTCTCGGAGCTATTGCGGAGCGCTGTCGAAGTCTCTTTATATCCTTCTCCTCTATTACTCAATTTTTCAGTAGGCTGGCGGTCCTTAATTGTATCCTGTTGGTCGGGTCCGTCTTGATCTTCCGGTATAGTGGGTCGTCAAGAAGTTGAAGCATCTTCTGTTCACAGTACTGTCTGTTCAGAACGACACTGGTGTTTCCTTTGTCGGCTGGCAGGACGACGGTCTCTCTGTCTTCTCTGAGGGCCCGAAGAAACTACATTCAGTTTACTGATAGCTCAGGTTGCTTATAGAGCCCATTTGCATAGACGAACGTAGGCAATATTGGCTGTAGCTACGTTACATATTGGATGCATATACGTTACACATGTCATCTATATTACTTGGTCGACTTTGCCATTTCACTGATGCAATTGCAACTCTCTGCCGCTAGAGGACTCCAAACTGTATAGTGTACCATGGCGTTGTATAATGTAACTAGATGCGTGAGAAAGAGTGTGCTGTAAGCGAGTTTTCAACCGCAGAAAACGTGCCTGCAGTTGAAATTCATGGTAACTGTGTACGCTGATGATCGTATTGACAGCAGTAATCAGCGACATCTGCAACAGTCCGACTCCTTGCGTTCACTACCATCGGTCGTCCCCATGCAGTCTCAACTTGGGCTCATCCGTCTTTCATCTGTTTCCAAAACTTAAAGAACACCTCCGAGGACTTCACTTTTAAAATGATGAAACAGTGCACGCAGAGGTGACGTTGTGGCTCCATAAAAAATGTCAGACATTCTATAGGAATGTCAGCATCAACAACTTGGTCACTCGTTGGGAGAAATGCGTTTGTCACCAGCGGGACTACGTTGAGAAATAAATAAGTAGAGGGGAAGAATAAAGATTTAGAATGTCAAGAACGTTTGTTTTATTTAAAGAGCTTTAAGAGTTTTCACATACAAAATTCGAAGGCATTACTTTTCAGCACGACCTCGTAATTAAATTACAGTCAACAGTGAAGTTGTCATTCAGATTGTTCAGTAGAGATAAGGAGTACACACTTAGCGTAACGTAGTCGTGGGTGTTAAGACACAGTTACGTTAAGTACATGTCGAATACACAGAACCAAGTCCAGGAGTAGTGGACGGTAAATAGCAAGCGAGATTGCGTCCAACGCAATTATCCGTAGCGAATACTTGGGATAGGCAGGAGTTGTCTTTTGTCGCGACCAGTGCGTAGCTAATTAACATCTAGCGAACAAACACATGAATATACTTGTGCCTCGCTCTTTTTACTTTCTTGTTTTTTCGATTCTGTTATGGAGAGATGACTGACGAAGAATAAAACCACCGTTCAGCCAGAGGTTGTACATATTTAGCCAGAATGAAACATGCTCCTATCATAGTACAAAAAATGCAGATATATCCTGAGCAGAGTTAGGGATGGAAAAGAAGGAAAGTAGCTGTTCGTCTTCTCTGGCAGCTTCAAAGACATCTAAATCAAAACATCTTCACATGTTCGCGCTTGTTTACTTGTTAGTGCTAGTACCGATGTCATCTAATATAATTCATCCTATCAAGTAAAGTAACAAGGTACGTGATGTCATGTCGTATGACATTACAAATGTCAGCGTGACATCCAACATGGATTTGTCATATAATACAATATGACACATATTGTCATTAAAGCTTCCCACTCTCGGATACTTCCTATTGTAAATGCACCACACTCTAAAGAAGGACATAATCTGTATCCATTTTTTCTTACACCCATCACCACGCGTGTAACAGTGGGTGGATTTGGGGGTGATAGTACCCCCTCGGGGAAAAAGTCAACCCCTCACCCCATTCAGAAATCAAAAAATTGTTTTAGAGTCCCTCCAGTAACAAATTCTCCCCCAGAAATTTTATCCCGCCAGAAAAACTTTTTTAGCTATAACGTGTGTTCCTCAGCCATACTATATTATAAATTATTTGTTATGGCTGGCGAATCTTCTGGATTTTGGACACATTATCAGGGACTGTAGCCTATGAATTACAAGATGCACGTGCGCCAACACCTTACAGCTTAGAGAGATCACTGCTACGGGGAAGTAAGCTTAACTTGTAAAAAAAAAAAAAAAAAAAAAAAAAAAAAAAAAAAAAAAAAAAAAAAAAAAAAAACGCGAATATGTCAAGCAGTATTGATTAAATTATCTTTGAAGCTTCTAAATAAATCGGAAAGCTAATTCCCTTCTTTTACATCCTTAACTCTGCCAAGGACATAGACACCTTTTATGTCTTGTGACAGGAGAATTTTTCATTCTGGTTCTCAACCATTACTCTACCATAATTTTGACATTTGATCGCCACAGCTTGACAAACGATGTAAATTATTGTTGACGCGGGCGACGACAGATCTGGTATAGGGTTTTTTATTGTCTTTCCAACTGTGGTGAAAACAGATAAAACTTTTACAAAACAACAGGATGACCACTGAGTACACGTATTTTCCTACCTTCTTATGCTCTTATGGCTATATGACTGGCCACTTGTCCAGGATAAGCCAAAAACGTTTTATTCCATGTTCGTAGCTCAAATAGGAACCGAGCATCAAGACGCCACCCCCCCCCCCCCCACACACACACACAAAAAACACGATTTTTAATATATATAAATAACAGATGGAAGTAAATGGTATTTTTTAAATGATGGGTGACAATTTTTACGTTTTTAAAATATTCTAATAATATTGCATTGAAGTTCAAATAAAATTACTCGTGATCATTTTATACTGCTGTAGTACAATGGTGATATGATGGTGAATAGGAGTCACCATGTTCTGGTTGGTGTGCGAATGATGAGTATGACTGCTGGGCCCTACGGCCTACGGAGCTGCAGGTGATGACTATGGGTCGTTAAGGGGAAGGAAGGGGGCGGGAGGAGAATGGCGGACGATGTGACGTGGAGCGTCGTCACTAAGTCTTTAAAGGGTGGTATGTATATCTCGGAACGAATTCTACACTCCTGGAAATTGAAATAAGAACACCGTGAATTCATTGTCCCAGGAAGGGGAAACTTTATTGACACATTCCTGGGGTCAGATACATCACATGATCACACTGACAGAACCACAGGCACATAGACACAGGCAACAGAGCATGCACAATGTCGGCACTAGTACAGTGTATACCCACCTTTCGCAGCAATGCAGGCTGCTATTCTCCCATGGAGACGATCGTAGAGATGCTGGATGTAGTCCTGTGGAACGGCTTGCCATGCCATTTCCACCTGGCGCCTCAGTTGGACCAGCGTTCGTGCTGGACGTGCAGACCGCGTGAGACGACGCTTCATCCAGTCCCAAACATGCTCAATGGGGGACAGATCCGGAGATCTTGCTGGCCAGGGTAGTTGACTGACACCTTCTAGAGCACGTTGGGTGGCACGGGATACATGCGGACGTGCATTGTCCTGTTGGAACAGCAAGTTCCCTTGCCGGTCTAGGAATGGTAGAACGATGGGTTCTATGACGGTTTGGATGTACCGTGCGCTATTCAGTGTCCCCTCGACGATCACCAGTGGTGTACGGCCAGTGTAGGAGATCGCTCCCCACACCATGATGCCGGGTGTTGGCCCTGTGTGCCTCGGTCGTATGCAGTCCTGATTGTGGCGCTCACCTGCACGGCGCCAAACACGCATACGACCATCATTGGCACCAAGGCAGAAGCGATTCTCATCGCTGAAGACGACACGTCTCCATTCGTCCCTCCATTCACGCCTGTCGCGACACCACTGGAGGCGGGCTGCACGATGTTGGGGCGTGAGCGGAAGACGGCCTAACGGTGTGCGGGACCGTAGCCCAGCTTCATGTAGACGGTTGCGAATGGTCCTCGCCGATACCCCAGGAGCAACAGTGTCCCTAATTTGCTGGGAAGTGGCGGTGCGGTCCCCTACGGCACTGCGTAGGATCCTACGGTCTTGGCGTGCATCCGTGCGTCGCTGCGGTCCGGTCCCAGGTCGACGGGCACGTGCACCTTCCGCCGACCACTGGCGACAACATCGATGTACTGTGGAGACCTCACACCCCACGTGTTGAGCAATTCGGCGGTACGTCCACCCGGCCTCCCGCATGCCCACTATACGCCCTCGCTCAAAGTCCGTCAACACATACGGTTCACGTCCACGCTGTCGCGGCATGCTACCAGTGTTAAAGACTGCGATGGAGCTCCGTATGCCACGGCAAACTGGCTGACACTGACGGCGGCGGCGCACAAATGCTGCGCAGCTAGCGCCATTCGACGGCCAACACCGCGGTTCCTGGTGTGTCCGCTGTGCCGTGCGTGTGATCATTGCTTGTACAGCCCTCTCGCAGTGTCCGGAGCAAGTATGGTGGGTCTGACACACCGGTGTCAATGTGTTCTTTTTTCCATTTCCAGGAGTGTATTATTATGTAATGGGAGTTGCTTGAAGTTCAGGTGGGGACAGGATTGGTGAGGCGTGAGCGTGCATAGAAGATGGGATATGGATTCATTGAATTAGCAATGAATCAGGATTAGTGTTTAGTAGATACTTCATCGCCGGTACTGTTTTTATAGTTAATGTATTGAATCCGAAGGTACTCCAAGAAGAGAAGAAGTTGGCATTATTATCCATCAAAGTAGAATGCAATGGCATGGCCCACGTTAATATTTGTAATATTCAATATGGAACAGTGAGCTTCAATCGAAACCGATTTGTGCTGCATCACAGGATGTAATAGTTCTGCAACTATATTATTTAATCATTTCACTTTACATCGAGACCTATTGTTTATTTACAATCTTCACAATGCCTTATAGCTACATGTAAAGAGATAAGCTTGTAATACAGTATTGCCAGATATTAAAATGATGTTTGTAATCAGGTGTGTGATAGTCCTATGTTTCTTTTAAGAAATGGAGGTAGACATCCGTAACTTCATCACCCTGTGATAGTAAGTACCAGGTAAAATTTCTTGTCATCATCTTCTGGATCCACAAGTATATATATATATATATATATATATATATATATATATATATATATATATATATATATATATATATATATATATATATATATATATATATATATATATATATATACTGCGAGTTCTGACATCTTTTTTAGGCCATTTATAACGATCTCGCTTTCAAGAACGTGTCTGTAACTAACATATAGCTGAAGTGGAAATGGTAAAGCTTATTATTAGAGCAACTGTTGCCGTGCATAACTACTAATCACTATTCAATGATCGGAGGAAACGCTCATCTAATTCGCTGCATTGTTCTCCAAGACTTGTGGATCCAGAAGACGATGACAAGCAATTTTAAAAACTACGGCCAAACTTTCAGGAAACATTCCTCACACACAAAGAAAGAAAATATGTTATGTGGACATGTGTCCGGAAACGCTTGCTTTCCAAGTTAGAGCTCATTTTATTACTTCTCTTCAAATCACATTAATCATGGAATGGAAACACACAGCAACAGAACGTAGTAGCGTGACTTCAAACACTTTGTTATAGGAAATGTTCAAAATGTCCTCCGTTAGCGAGGATACATGCATCCACCCTCCGTCGCATGGAATCCCTAATGCGCTGATGCAGCCCTGGTGAATGGTGTATTGTATCACAGCCGTCCACAATACGAGCACGAAGAGTCTCTACATTTGGTACCGGGGTTGCGTAGACAAGAGCTTTCAAATGCCCCCATAAATGAAAGTCAAGAGGGTTGAGGTCAGGAGAGCGTGGAGGCCATGGAATTGGTCCGCCTCTACCAATCCATCGGTCATCGGATCTGTTGTTGAGAAGTGTACGAACACTTCGACTGAAATGTGCAGGAGCTCCATCGTGCATGAATCACATGTTGTGTCGTACTTGTAAAGGTACATGTTCTAGCAGCACAGGTAGAGTATCCCGTATGAAATCATGATAACGTGCTCCATTGAGCGTAGGTGGAAGAACATCGGGCCCAATCAAGACATCACCAACAATGCCTGCCCAACCGTTCACAGAAAATCTGTATTGATGACGTGATTGCACAATTGCGTGCAGATTCTCGTCAGCCCACATATGTTGATTGTGAAAAGTTACAATTTGATCACGTTGGAATGAAGCCTCATCCGTAAAGAGAACATTTGCGCTGAAATGAGGATTACACATTGTTGGATGAACCATTCGCAGAAGTGTACCCGTGGAGGCCAATCAGCTGCTGATAGTGCCTGCACACGCTGTACATGGTACGGAAACAACTGGTTCTCCCGTAGCACTCTCCATACAGTGACGTGGCCAACGTTACCATGTACAGCAGCAACTTCTCTGACGCTGACGTTAGGGTTATCGTCAACTGCACGAAGAATTGCCTCGTCCATAGCAGGTGGCCTCGTCGTTCTAGGTCTTCCCCAGTCGCGAGTCATAGGCTGCAATGTTCCGTGCTTCCTAAGACGCCGATCAATTGCTTCGAACGTCTTCCTGTTGGGACACCTTCGTTCTGGAAATCTGTCTCGATACGAACGTACCGCGCTACGGCTATTTCCCCGTGCTAATCCATACATCAAATGGCCATCTACCAACTCCGCATTTGTAAACATTGCACTGACTGCAAAACCACGTTCGTGATGAACACTAACCTGTTGATGCTACGTACTGATGTGCTTGATGCTAGTACTGTAGAGCAATGAGTCGCATGTCAACACAAGCACCTAAGTCAACATTACCTTCCTTCAATTGGGCCAACTGGCGGTGAATCGAGGAAGTACAGTACATACTGACGAAACTAAAATGAGCTCTAACATGGAAATTAAGCGTTTCCGGACACATGTCCACATAACATCTTTTCTTTATTTGTGTGTGAGGAATGTTTCCTGAAAGTTTGTTGTTCAAATGTGTGTGAAATCTTATGGGACTTAACTGCTATGGTCATCAGTCCACAAGCTTACACACTACTTAAACCTAAATTATCCTAAGGAGAAACACACACACCCATGCCCGAGGGAGGGCTCGAACCTCCGCCGGGACCAGCCGCACAGTCCATGACTGCAGCGTCCTAGACCGCTTGGCTAATCCCGCGCGGCTCCTGAAAGTTTGGCCGTACCTTTTTGTAACACCCTGTATATATATAGGGTGTTTCAAAAATTGCCGGTGTATTTGAAACGGCAATAAAAACTAAACGAGCAGCGATAGAAATACACCGTTTGTTGCAATATGCTTGGGACAACAGTACATTTTCAGGCAGACAAACTTTCGAAATTACAGTAGTTACAATTTTCAACAACAGATGGCGCTGCGGTCTGGGAAACTCTATAGTACGATATTTTCCACATATCCACCATACGTAGCAATAATATGGCGTAGTCTCTGAATGAAATTACCCGAAACCTTTGACAACGTGTCTGGCGGAATGGCTTCACATGCAGATGACATGTACTGCTTCAGCTGTTCAATTGTTTCTGGATTCTGGCGGTACACCTGGTCTTTCAAGTGTCCCCACAGAAAGAAGTCACAGGGGTTCATGTCTGGCGAATAGGGAGGCCAATCCACGCCGCCTCCTGTATGTTTCGGATAGCCCAAAGCAATTACACGATCATCGAAATATTCATTCAGGAAAGTAAAGACGTCGGCCGTGCGATGTGGCCGGGCACCATCTTGCATAAACCACGAGGTGTTCGCAGTGTCGTCTAAGGCAGTTTGTACCGCCACAAATTCACGAAGATGTCCAGATAGCGTGATGCAGTAATCGTTTCGGATCTGAAAAATGGGCCAATGATTCCTTTGGAAGAAATGGCGGCCCAGACCAGTACTTTTTGAGGATGCAGGGACGATGGGACTGCAACATGGGGCTTTTCGGTTCCCCATATGCGCCAGTTCTGTTTATTGACGAAGCCGTCCAGGTAAAAATAAGCTTCGTCAGTAAACCAAATGCTGCCCACATGCATATCGCCGTCATCAATCCTGTGCACTATATCGTTAGCGAATGTCTCTCGTGCAGCAATGGTAGCGGCGCTGAGGGGTTGCCGCGTTTGAATTTTGTATGGATAGAGGTGTAAACTCTGGCGCATGAGACGATACGTGGACGTTGGCGTCATTTGGACCGCAGCTGCAACACGGCGAATGGAAACCCGAGGCCGCTGTTGGATCACCTGTTGCACTAGCTGCGCGTTGCCCTCTGTGGTTGCCGTACGCGGTCGCCCTACCTTTCCAGCACGTTCATCCGTCACGTTCCCAGTCCGTTGAAATTTTTCAAACAGATCCTTTATTGTATCGCTTTTCGGTCCTTTGGTTACATTAAACCTCCGTTGAAAACTTCGTCTTGTTGCAACAACACTGTGTTCTAGGCGGTGGAATTCCAACACCAGAAAAATCCTCTGTTCTAAGGAATAAACCATGTTGTCTACAACACACTTGCACGTTGTGAACAGCACACGCTTACAGCAGAAAGACGACGTACAGAATGGCGCACCCACAGTCTGCGTTGTCTTCTATATCGTTCACATCACTTGCAGCGCCATCTGTTGTTGAAAATTGTAACTACTGTAATTTCGAAAGTTTGTCTGCCTGAAAATGTACTGTTGTCCCAAGCATATTGCAACAAACGGTGTATTTCTATCGCTGCTCGTTTAGTTTTTATTGCCGTTTCAAATATACCGGTCATTTTTGAAACACCCTGTATGTGTGTGTGTGTGTGTGTGTGTGTGTGTATGTGTGTAACTCTGCTGGGGTAATGTATTTCAGTATAGAAAAAATGATGTACACAAATATGCTGGAAGAAAATATATATATATATATATATATATATATATATATATATATATATATATATATATATATATATATATATACGAGGCCTGTTCAGAAAGTAAGCTCCGATTGATTGACAAATTGAAACCACAGTGAACATCAGAAGTGTTTTACTTGTAACAATTAGCTACACCTTTCAGCTACGACTCTACGTAGTCGCCGTTCTGACTTAGACTTTTGTCATAGCGTTGTACCAACTTTTCAATAGCCTCATCATAGAAGGCAGCCGCCAGTGCTTTCCGCCAATTCTCCACGCTGGCCTACACCTCGTTGTCTGTGTCAAAATTTTGTCTTCAAAGACAGCGGTTCATGTGACCAGAGATGAAACTCAGGGGGAGACAATTGCGGACTGTATTGTGGGTAATCTCACATTTCCATTTGAAAACGATGCAGGAGCATCTTCATTGCCCCTGCAGAATGCGGCTGAGAATTGTCTTGAAGAAGAAACAGCACGACAGTTATGTAATGTTAGCTGCATAGCTTCAGGCGAAATTTCTCACCAGGCCCTCGTACTTGGCGGCAGACACTATTTTCTAGACATCTTTACGCACTCACTGCGAGCTCAGAAATGAGAAGAGCGACGTGATGCTAACTGGGGTTATACTAGAGACACTACCCAACACATCTGTGCAAAGCTTTATCGGATTTTCATAGTCGTTTCCATTTCGCGACCGATCGGAGCTTACTTTCTGAACGCCCCTCGTGATATAGTATCACAAGACCATTCTATGTTTTTTTATGCTGTTTTATAGCTGACGTCCACTTCTTAGCGAAAAATTTCTGACTATGAATGCTGGATTATCCCATTCTCTTCTGTGATCAGAACATGACTTGATTTTATTGCTCCTGATGATGCAACTAAAAAGCTGCGAAACCGGTCTGTAAATAAGTACTTAACAGCTGAAGCGGCTTTATCTTCAAAACGATATATCCAGGCTGTGGCTGACGTGGCTACAAAATCATCTACTTACATATGTTCAATTTTTTTTATTTTTTCAGTTACGTCCACGTTTTTGGTATTAGATGTTTGTTCATTCCTGTCTTTTTGTGTTCAAAATTCTAGCTTTGTTTTACACATACCTTTTTTTCAAATGTTATTTGTTTTGGGAAGTGATAAGTCGAAGCAATCTTAAGTTTATGTTAGTTGCCGTGATACTACTAGTAGTGTATAAACAAGTCTTTACAGTACTGAAAACACAATCAGCAGTGGAGGCTTACTCTAAGTATGTACCGAATATCCTCCCCCCATCAGGAATCGAACCAGCTATTTCCGAGAGAGGCGACCTCAGGTGGAAAGCGACGTGTTCTCTCTTCTAGCCAAGGACGTGACGTTTTGCTTGGTCGTATTGTTACTGGACTATTACATACTGTAATTTCTGGCTGAAATGTATTCTGATCAGCACATGGGCGACGTGCACCTAATATATGGTCTTGCAAGTTGCATCGCATCTGATACATGAACGTCTTGTGGAGACGACATCTTTTCAGAAAACGAAATAATTAGAACACCTTCAGTCAACCCTTTTGCATTTAATTCATTTACGCAGCCAGTTTCGGTGCTTTATTACACCATGTTCAGGCGTCGCGAGCAACGTAATTTGGGAGGAATCTACTCTCGTGTGCAATCATAACAGGAGCCAATCTTAAGTAACCGACGTCTACCTCCCAATGCGAAAGTGTCGTGTAAACCAGAGATCTGCGGAAGTTGGTTATTTAGTACTGGCTCCTGTTATGACTGCACAATAATGTGGATTCCTCCCAATTTACATTGCTCAATGGGCCTGAACATGATGTCATGGAACACTAAAACTTGTTGCGTAAATTAATTAAGTGCAAAAGAGACGAACGCAGCTGTTTTAATTCTCTGTTCAGACTGAACAGCCGAAGCTCTTGTAACCATCTATTACAGGGATGGACATACAAAGATCTTTTGAGAAAAGCGTCATTTCATTGAGGAAGACCAAATAGTATTAGAACGCCTAATTTAGAAAAACGATTTTTTCATCATCTTGAGGACATAGGACATAATGGGAACAATAATGGCAGCAGTACCAGAGAAATAGCAGAAACTGAGAATTTGAGTCACGGCACAATGTAGAAAGTGATACGAAAATTGGAAATTTGTGGTAACTTTCTATGGGGCCAAACTGCTGAGGTTATCGGTCCCTAGGCTTACACATTACTTAATCTAACTTAAACTAACTTAAGCTGAGAGCTGAGGACAACACACAGACACAAACACACACACACACACACACACACACACACACACACATGCCCGAGGGAGGAATCGAACCTCCGACGAGGGGGGAGTTGCGCGAACCGTGGCAAGGCGCCCGAGACCACACGGCTGCCCCGAGCGGCGAAAGTGTTAGGAGGAAACTTCATTATCCATACCATCTTCAGAGACAACAAGGTCTTATTGAAATCCATTTTCACTTCAGAAAAGCTTTTTGTAGTTGGTAACCGCATGTGTTCGTGCAGGACCAATACTTTCTGTTTACCACAGTATTCACTGATGAAGCAAAGTTTACCAGGAATGGAGCGCAGAGTTTTCATAGCACTCACGTATGGACGAATGAGAATCCTTTTTTAACTATGGAAACAAGACATTAACAACAGTTTTGAACATGGCTGTCTTTCAGCACGATAATAAACAATTATTTGTAACTGATTGACTGTGTTATTTCTCCGTTGAAACATTAACAACAGTTAACGCATGGGATGGCATAATTGAAGAGAGAGCGACTGGACGTTTCATATTCCATGGACCTCTGACTGGAGCATCAGATAGGGTAAATTTTTAATGGAACATTAAAATTTTTGTCTGAAAGACATTCCACTACACTTACTTCAGAACATAATGTTCGTGCACAAAGGGCACCATCTCATCTTGCTCTGTCAGCAAGAACAATTTTAAAAACGGGGGTTTCGTATAAAATGGATAGGTCTCGGGAGCAGCAACATATTGGCCTGCTCGATCTGCTGATCTCAACCCATATGATTTTTGTTTTTAGGGTCATTTAAAGGATGCAGTGTATTGAAGACCTATTACGAACGTTGAAATTCTTCGGCAATGTTTTCAAGGATTTCAGCATATCCCTGGAATATGGGGGCGAGTAAGACAATCCACAATCCATGATGCGACTTTTAGGTGCTTGTATTACAGTTGATGGTAGATATTTTGCGTATTCCATTTAGCCATCAGAAGAGAAAAAAGGATAGATACCTGTAGAACTAACCTGGGAATTTGAAAACAAAAAGCCAGAAACGATGCAAACATGTAACAATAAAAAGTGCATGTAACTAAGTATGAAGAATTGACCACATGTATACAAGAACTCTTTTTGCTTCTTTTTAAATTCTTTATTCACTTGCCGAATGTTTCCCAAATATAAGTTAACACCCTGTATTACATTTCTACAAATTTCTCTTTATTAGAAACGCTATTCTTTCTACTCCCGGCCTTTATTTTATATCCTCACTACTTATGCCTTCTCAGCTACTACTTCACTCTCAAATTATTCAACTCTTTATAACTGCTATGTGGTTTCTGTAGGAGTTGCAGATAATCTTGTGTCCCTTTGTTTTATCCCTGCTACCTTCGACGTTTCGAAGAGTGTATTTCAGCCAAGACTGTCAACAGATTTCTCTAAATTTAGAAATGCTATAAACGTAGGTTTGTCTTTCTTCAGTCTACGATAAGTCATACAATATGTATTGCCCCGCGTGTTCAGACATTTGACAAAGAAACTAACGCTGTGTTCAAGCTTGTTTATGTAGTCCATTGTTCTATACATTCCTTCCACCTTCCATCCTACCCTTCTCTACTTAGCTCTGGCTTGCCAATTTAGCTCTTGATAATTAGACAACTGCTTCTCTTTGTTAGCTCTGAAAGTTCTTTTTTAAACTAATGTTTCTGATACGAGGCCTCTGTCTTTTCCATGCCTGCTTCTACAGCCTTTAATGTTTCCTCTGTCCATTCCTGCTGCTGGCCGTTTTGAACTTTCTTTCAGTTTTTATTTTTTAAACATCTGTTTCCCTTTAGCCTACTTCATTTATATTGTACCCTTTTGTCAGTTAATTCAGTACTTTATGTGTTAGTCAAGGATTGCTACTCTATTTTTTCCTCACTTTGATCGTCTGCTGCCTCCATAATTCCACCTCTTAAAGCTCTCCATTTGTCTTGTATTTTATGCCATTCCTCTGTTTCAGTCAATTGTTGTCTAACGATCCCTTTGAGATTCTCAACAAGCCCTTATCCAGGTTCCATCACCTTAATTACCTATCTTTTTGGTTGTAATCTGCAGTTAATAACCAATAAATTGGTTGCCATTTGCATCTGCCACAAGAAATGTCTTACAGTTTAAAATGTGATTTAGGAAACACTGCCTTACCATTGTGTAATGCAAGTGAACCCTTCCTGGTTGTCCAGATCTGTTCTACGTATGTAGTCTTCTTTCATGATTTTCAAACTACGATATTTAAACTATGCGCTGTGGAAACTTCTATAAGGTGACTTCCGTTTTCATTCCTTCCCGAAGAGTTCAAGTTATCTTGTTATTTTGCCTTCTCTTCTTTTTGCTATTACCGACTTTCAGACCGTCATCCAATTACATTTTTGTCTTCCTTACTATCTGTATAAGTTATTTTATCTCATTACTATTCTTTCAATTCCATCACCATCTGTGCTTTTAGTAGCATATAAACTTGTACTACAGGAGTGGATGTTGGCTTTGTGTATGTCTTGGCTATGGTAATGCTGATGGCAGATGGAGATGGAGATGGGGCACTATCTGATTGATTGTTTCAATATCGAACACTTACAGAAGGATTAAAATACATGATCTTGATATGAGAAACATTGAGAAGCACTGTCACAAATTTTCAATTATAAATAAAGACATAAAAGGTTATCAACTATCATTACGGTAAACCGCATTTAGCAATCTGCAACATTAAGATCCGTTTTGAGAATCACATCTTGATTCAAACACTATATTTGTTTGACCACCCGGGAAGCGTCCCTACCACGTAACCACTGTGTCTGATTACAGTGCATAATTGTCGAACATTTCCACCAATTCAAGATTGATTGCAAGAATGTTGTGCCACTTCAAATGCAGAAGACGAATTATCGCACTGGCAGCACCAAAAATTACGTTGTAAATTAAGTAATACACTGTCCAGTCACTTTAACGTGACCAGCTGTCAAAAGCCCGAATAACCAAGTTTTACAGCGCACACTTCTGCGAGGTGTACGGAAGAGAGTCAGTGAGTTTGTGGAAGGTGCTGACGAGGATGGAGAGCAATGCTTTCTCCAATGCCGCGGCCCTACGCTAGGTTTCTCGGTTAAGCATCCATGGCGCCAACAGTCCGGTCGAGTTTTACCATAAATCTAGATTAGGTTTCAATAAGAGGAGTTTGGTAGCCAAGAGAGAACAGTGAACTTATCTTGGTGCTCTTCGAATCACAAACGTACTATGCAAGATGTGCGACCGGTTGCACTGTCCTGATGATAGACACCATAGTGCCAATAAAAAACAAACTGCAAATGGTCCTCAAGGATGCAGGCATACATGTGTAGATCCACTGTGCCTTCAGAGAATGAAGAGATCACCCAGGGAATGCCAAGAAAATATTCCCATAACGCTCCCTCCTTCGGCCTAGATACTTCCGAAGATTGTTGTAGGGCTTTTGCTTTCAAACGTTCCACGCCGTACATGGCAACGGTGCTTGTTGTCTGAAAAGGCCGCCCGTCCCCGCTCAGTGGATGTCCAGTTGCGGCATTGGCTTGCAAATCCCAGCCTTCGCCACCGATGAACAGCAGTCAGCATGAGTGCGGAGGCCCATACTCAGCAACGTTCGCTGCTAGGTCGTTGAAGAGGCACTGTTGGTGGCCCCTTTGTTCATACGGGCAGTGAGTTGCTCAACAGCTGCATATATATTCGCCCATACACATCTCAGTAGCCGTTGTGCACCCCAGTTATCTGTCACCTACGGCTCACCAGAGCTTGTATGGCCTGTGGCGCACCAGAGGTGCTCCGGCGCCAATTTTGGATAGCACGGTATACTTTAACCACAGTGGCATGCGGCCAGTTTACAGACTTAGCCGTCCCGGAAATGCTTCCACCCTAGGCCCGAAAGCCAAGCGTCAGATAAACCGCTCCGTTTCCGCATTACGACGAGTGCACTGTTTACCGCGTCCACTTTGTATACCCCCACTGCTACTGCTGCCACCTGCCGTCTGTGAATGCTTACCAGACGTTTACGTCGCATATAGGCAACGGCCACTTTAATGTGATTGAACTGCCTGTATTAACCTATCTAGGTCGCTTTATTCACAAAATATCCATAAAGATCGCAAATCAATTCAGGAAATTTATTTCCTTTATTAATAAGTCTTCTAGTCGCCCTCTGTCCCACTGGTTATCCATGCCCATTGCACGTCGTATCACTTCATAAATGGTTAAACTAAAGTGATGTACTCTGCGAGTCCATTCCTAAGTTTCTATCAAAAACTATCTCACTTTATTCTGTTAAGAAGAGTTACCATTACTTAATCAAAATATAAATATAATTCTAAGTCTTCTGCATTCCCTAATGATCATCTGGGGACGATAACTTCCGATAGTCAACAGTATTACCAGTGAATTACCTTATCGTAACCCAAAAACAGCTTATGTGTTTTGAGAACTTTTAACGCTTCCATTATGCGTCATTGCTACTATAAGTAGTTCTTTCGTTTTCTAAGTTCTATATTTTCCAAAGTATTGCAATTTAAAAGTATGAGTGATGCATGAATAGAATACTAAGCTCACCGAGTTTGTATTTTCCTCACCAGCTGAAGTTACTAGTCCAGTGGCTTGACAAAATAACTACAAACTGAGGAAAGAGTTTTTGTGTGTTGGAATATACCAGATGTTTATCTGATACAACAGTGTACCGTATGTAGTGGACTGACAAGGCAGCCAGTCCACAGGGACGGGTAGCCGAAAGGGCACACGTACACACACGCCGACTGGCGCGAAGTCTGGAACAGGATACGTGATGAATGTGATAAAGAAAAGAACGTAGCTACTAGAACACTTAACTTTTATATCGTCCTTTGGTATACAGCATTCTTGATGATACAAGTGAGACTATCTTGAGATACATGCAATGGTACAAACGGCGCCTTGCTAGGTCGTAGCCATGGACTTAGCTGAAGGCTATTCTAACTCTCTCGGCAAATGAGAGAAAGGCTTCGTCAGTGTAGTCGCTAGCAATGTCGTCCGTACAACTGGGGCGAGTGCTCGTACGTCTCTCTAGACCTGCCGTGTGGTGGCGCTCGGTCTGCGATCACACAGTGGCGACACGCGGGTCCGACATGTACTAATGGACCGCGGCCGATTTAAAGCTACCACCTAGCAAGTGTTGTGTCTAGCGGTGACACCACACCGTACATTCAGAAGAAATTGTGGAAAAGAACCGCCATGTAAACAGAGAATTGTGCCTTGGTATCAACAATTTAGAGCACTGGCTTTCTCTGTAAACAAAAAAAGAAAACACCGGTTGACCAGTGTGCCAGATGGAACCGTAGAGAGAGCGTGGGAAAGTTTCGAAGCAACCTTCCATTTATCTGGAAAGGTTAATCGCCACTGTGTGAGAGTATGGAGCGCTGGACATCCTTCTGAAATTATGGAGCATGAAGAAATACGGCGAATGTGCAGTGTCACAGATTAAATTGTATGGACCATTTTTCTTCTGTGAGAAGACTGCGTCGGGTAAGTCTTCATTGACATATTACAGCTGTGGTTGTTTTCACATAAGATTGCTGATTTCGAAAATTTCATCTTGAAACAAGACGGAGTATCTCCTCCATGGAGCATCGTTGTTCTTCGCTAGCTAAGCGACGTACTTCCACATCGCTAGTTTGGGCTTAGTGGGAAAGATGATGTGGCTCTTTTCCCTTGGGTCCGCATGTTGCCTCATCTGTTGCCTTGTGACTTTTTCCTTTGAGGGTGTACTGACAACCGTGTTGATCTACTCACACTGCCAAGAGAACTGTCACATGTCAGAGAGCGTGTCAGTGCTCCAGTGATAACCATTATCGGGATGTGGCTATATAAGGTGTGGACCTGTGCCGTGTAATCGGAGGTGCAGTCATTGAACAATTGTAGAGTGCAAAATACTTTGGTAAATGTAGAATTCTGAAAACGAATGAGTCCTATATAGTAGTCCTGTATATACTTCCGTTTCTGCTGAGCATTCACTGGACTGAATCTCCCAAGCACGCGATCCCTTTCTGTTAAGTACAGCCTCTTTCATCTGGCATGACGAACTCTGTTGCATAATCACATTTACGGCGAGGATTTCGGAAAATGATTTATAGCAGCCACTGACTCAGCAAACAGAGGCGGCATGAGCGGCGTCTGATTACTGTTCGCCACCAAAAGGTTTCCAAGGGCTCACTCGGTAAACCCTTTGGTAACTACGGGCGTGACCAGAGGGTATCTCAAGTAGACCCCTCCTCCGTCACCATTCGGATAACGTAATAAGTAATGTGAGTAAATAGTCCCAATCGAAGGTTATTGCGACAGGCTGAAGAGACAAGAATACTCTGCCCAGATAGTGCAGCTGAAGAAAAACGCCGTGAGCGTGTTTACCGAGTGGCCTGCGTGTGTGCTCCGGCTGACTTTTGCCCGTTGCACCGCCTCTGCAACCGGACGCTCCCTTATCTCCTGGCGGGCAGCCACCTGTGCTAAGCCAGCACTCACGTGCAGTCCGTGGGCGAAGATGAAAGGGTTGCCGGGCCGTACGGCAGCTCACGGAACTGCGTCCGATACGAGAATGACTCACATTTACACCAATATTCCCCGAAACTCCTAACGGTGCATAGCGGAGAGCAGAAGTGGCAGCTGTAGAAGGGTCTGTTTCAGGTCCAAGCGATACAAGCCGTGCTTGTGGTTACGTGCGATCACTGAATTAAGTATCACATATTGTCCTAGTTAGCAAAGGGACCTTAAAGAAACGCGCCGGTTTTGCATAAAGTTATGAACACATTAACCAAATAAATGAAACTGTTCGTCACACCTTCCCATTTCAGGTATGCAAAATGATGCCCTCCTTTACTACGCTGACAAGCAAGAACTCTGTCAGCAAAATTTGCTACGGCTGCCTAACAAAAGAATTCACTTCTATTTCGCCAACGGATGATTAGGAGCTGGCCGCTGTGGTCTAGCGGTTCTGGGCGCTTCAGTCCGGGACCACGCTTCTGCTACGGTCGCAGGTTCGAATCCTGCCTCGGGCATGGATGTGTGTGATGTCCTTAGGTTAGTTAGGTTTAAGTAGTTCTATGGGACTGATAACCTCACATGTTGTCCCATAGTGCTTAGAGATATTTGAACCATTTGATGATTAGGATTTCTTGACATGCAGCAGCGATTAAGATAACAATAAAGAAGAAATCAAATACTATTAAGTAACACCCTGGCAGCCATTGTTGGTCACCACTAAGCGAGATGAGCCAATCTTGAAACCATTGCTGGACCAACTCATTTGTTTCGCGGGTGGAGTAGCAAGTGCAATTATGATCCAGCAACTACGGTTCTAGAACGACTTTTCTATTCAAATGAGGACACAAAAAATGTGTCGGTTTCCGTTAAACATTTCCTGCCCAAACGAAGCAAAACAGTTTCAAAGGATTTAATACTTGGGGCATATGATGCGAAATAAACAAAAAACGGTAGTGCATTATAATACTTTTATTTGAGTAATCAGTCTTCGGATTGATCTGATGCGGCCCGTCACGAATTCTTCTAAGTGCCAATCTTTCCATTCAGAGTAGCACTTGAAACCTACGTCCTCAATTATTTGCTGGATGTATTCCAATCTCTGTCTTCCTCTACAGCTCCCTCTAGTTCCACGGAGGTTGTTTTTTGATGTCAGCAAATGTGCTATCAGCTTGCCACTTCTTCTGGCTAGTGTTTCTCGCACATTCCTTTCCTCGCTGATTTCGCGCTCATTTCGTACCTTATCAATCCACCTACTATTAAACATTCTTCTGTAGCACCACATCTCAAATGCTTCAATTCTCTTCTGTTCCGGTTTTCCCACAATCCATGTTTTCACTGCCATACAAGGCTGTGCTCCAAACGTACATTCTCACAAACTTCTTCATCAATTTAAGACCTGCAAATTTTGCCACTTTTAGTCTTCTTATGTCCTCTTTGCTCTGTTTATCGTGCCTTATTTTCCTGCCTAGGTAGTGGAATTCCGTACTTTCATCTGCTTCGTTATCCCCAATTCTGATGCTAAGTTCCTCAGCGTTCTCCTTTCTACTACTTCACATTACTTTCGTCTTTCTTCGATTTGGTCTGAATCCATGTTCTATACTCATTCAACCATCCATTCCATTCTTGACTGTCTCCGAGATTATCAATGTCACCAGCGAATCTTATCATTGATATTCTTTCGCCCTGGATTTTAATCCCACTCTTGAACCTTTCCTTCATTTCCGCCGTTCCTTCTTCGAGGTACAGATTGGACAGTAGAGCGAAAGACTACTTCTCTGTCTTACACAATTTTAAATACGAGTACTTCATTTTCGGTCTTCCAGCTTTGTTATTCTCTCCTAGTACATGTACATATTGAGTATTATCCGTCTTTCTCTGTAACTTACCACTGTTTTTTTCAGAATTTCTATCACCTTGTACCATTTTACACTGATGAACGCTTTATCCAGCTCGACAAATCCTATGAACAAGTCTCAATTTTTCTTCAGTCTTCACGTTGCACTCTTAATGTTATTACCCTTGCTTTTAATGTCACCGATGGTTGTTCTGATTTTCCTGTATGCTGAATCTGTCCTTCCGACGATTATTTATTTTTCGATTTCTTCACATATTTCATGCAGTCATTTCGTCTTAGCTTCCCTGCACTTCCTATTTATTTCATTCCTCATTGTATTTCGGTATTTATGAGTATCCCGGAATATTTTTGTACTTCCACATTTCATCGATCGATTGAAGTATCTCTTTTGTTACTCATGGTTTCTTCGCAGTTACCTTCTTTGTACCTATGTTTTTCTTTCCAACTTTTGTGATGGTCCTTTCTAGAGATGTTCATTCTTTTTCAACTGTACTACCTACTGAGTTATTCCTTATTGCTATACCTATAGCCTTAGAGAACTTCAAGCGTATCTCGTCATTCCTTTGTACTTCCGTATCCCACATCTTTGGTATTGATTCAGCCTGACTAGTGTCTTAAACTTTAGCCAACTCTTCATCACTACTATATTGTGATCTGAGTCTATATATGCTCCCGGGTACGCGTTACAATTCAGTATTTGATTTCGGAATCTCTGTCTGACCATGATGTAATCTAACTGAAATCTTCCCGTATCACCCGGCCTTTTCCGAGTATACCTCCTCCTCTTGTGATTCCTAAACAGAGTATTCGCTATTACTAGCTTAAATTTATTACAAAACTCGATTAGTCATTCTCCTCTATCTTTCCTTCTCCCAAGTCCATATTCTCCTCTAACCTTTACTTCTACTCCTTCCCTACAAATGCATTCCAGTCCCACATGAGTCTTATATTTTCATCTCCCTTTACGTACTTGTTGCCCTTTTAGTATCTTCATAGACTTTCTCTATCTCTTCGTCTGCAGCTCGCGACTTCGGCATGTATACCTGAACTATCGTTTTCGGTGTTGGTTTGCCGCCGATTCTGATAAAAACAACCCTCCCACTGAACTGTTCACGGTAACACACTCATTGCCCTCCCTTCCTGTGATATTACCTTATACTCATCTGATCAGAAATCCTTTTCTTCTATTTCCCTTCACTGACCTCTTATATATCTAGATTGAGTCTTTGCATTTCTCTAGTTTTCCTACCATGTTCAAGCCTCTGACATTCCACGCTCCGCCTCGTAGAACCTCATCCTTTCGTTGATTATTCAGTTTTTTTTCTCTTGGTCACTTCCCCTTTCCTTATCGACTGCTATTTCTTCTTCTGTCACACCATTAGGTAAGACGTCCCCCTCATAGAGACCTTCACTGTGCTCTTTCCACTTACCCGCTCTCCATTCTGGAGTTAACAGAGTCCCAGTGTAATCAAATGTTATCGCCCTTGCTTTTAATTTCACCGAATTTTCTTTTGACCTTTCTGTACGCTGAGTCAATCATACCGACAACAATTCCTTCTTACCATTTCTTCATATTTTTTTCCTACAATCATTTCGTCTTAACTTCCCTGCTCTTCCCATTTATTTTACCCCTGACTGGCTTATTTTTCTGTTTTCCTGAATTTCCCGGAACAGAAATGTGCTTCGTTCTTTTCTCGATCAATTGAAGTATTTCTTCTGTTACCCATGGTTTCTTCGCAATTACCTTCATTAGACCTGCGTTTTTCTTTATAATCCCTGTGACTGCCCTTTTTAGAGGTGTCCGCTCCTCTTCAACTGAACTGTCTACTGAAATATTCAGTAACGCAGTATCTATAGCATCAGAGTACTGCAAGAGGAAGGGGAGGTTCTGGTAAATCTTATCAAATGGTTGGCGTCGTTGCTTTGCGGTGATAGCTCAGTATACTTGCATTCAGTAAGTAAACGGAACGGCGAAGCTACGAGAGCGACATTGCTGTATTCTGGTCAAGATGTTGAACAACTGAACTACTACTAACTGCAAAGTGTTAAATGCTTGTAGAAAACGCCCACACGACGGTGACGAAGCTGCGTTTTGAGTAAATTATCAGTTTCTCTCCAAATGACGGCAGCTAAAATCCGATTTCTACATTTTGGCTCCTCAATAAGTCTGGAAACATTATCATGAAGTTACTTTTCTCTCGGAATTTTTTTTAATAGTTTTAATCGCGAGTGAATTTTCAGGAAACTTGAAGTAAAATTGATAGGTAAATTATGGATATGTCGGTGAGTCGTTCGTTACCGAAAGGTTCTTGAATCTCTCATCCTAATGACTGCTCATTAATAATTACTGGACCCATTCCTCGTGCGGCCGACCACATGCATGTGTCGTCAATGGCGACGGAATGTTAGTTGTGTTACACGTCACAATCAACTGATAAGACACAGAATAAGAAGAAGAAGGAATTTAATCTTATCAACTGACTCTTCATGTTATCATTGCATTCTCTGCACGTGGTCTCACATTGACACGTTATGGCCACATTATTACACACTTACTGGAACTAAATTGTGGGGGTGTATTCCACACATAGCCTAATACTGTATTTTCCATCACAGAAAAATAGAGTTCTTATAATACGAACTGAACTGATTGACATACAGTGTAACTGAGATATCATTGTAAAGCTTGTCTTTGGCCGTTCATACCGCTAGGTCAAATCAACATGCAGCTGTATATAAAGTTATGAAAGCAATATGTCATCATTTATTAATTTCTGTTGGATACTGTTTCGGAGTAGGCTAGCTGAGTATATTCAGACAGATCGATATAGACATCCATTACCGATTGAACCTTAACTACGCGTGGTATTTCTGCTGCGTTGTATCAGACATAACGATACAGAAAAAGGAGTTTAAATTTCGATCTCAGAAGCTTTCCTGCGTCTGATAGAAGTAGTCAGTACAGAATCGAAGTGGAAAATAGCGGCGGCATTATGAAATTGTCACCTAGGAAAGTGTCATAATGGTAAAGAGGAGCTCTTATTTGGGAGTGGGGTTCAGACACTGTCTGAATAACATTTTGTTTTCCTGTGCTTTCTTAGCCATTGGAAGCGGAAATCAGAATATACACCTCCATGCCTTCTCAGTTTCCACACGGTCCTCATTTCTTTTGTTTTTCTCCGTGAGTTCTCTTTTTTTATGTTGTGTTTTGTTGACCTTTCCTTCGTTCTTTCGTTTTGCAACTACACCTGCTATCTTCAGTTTTTGTCTTTTTGAGTTTCTACCTAACACTTTCAAGGATTTTATCTGTGGTCTTTCCAAATCTCTTTAGAATTGTTGAATCCAGGCTAAGGTTTTCATTCTTTCCGTGTGTGTTAAAGTTTTGTGGTGAAGTCTTGTTAGTTGTCTGTGGATACGTACATAAAATTAAAAAAAAAATATGAATAGAAGGTGGCACCCCACCCCTGGCTCGTAAATATTTGAAAAGAAGGTAGTGATTTAGCGGCAAGAGCTGTAGACAAAAATTTCTTTACTACAGAGGAGTCCAAAAATGTATCCACTATTTAAAAGTCCATAACTGGCAAACTAATTGACGGAGTTGTCTCATCTTTGGTAGAGTAATAGTTTGTAGTTCCGGCAATCCTCACACAAGCGTTGTATTGCGTTGTTTTGTTTTGTCAGATGACAGTCGCCAGATAGTGTTTAGTTCTTAGTTGCACCTAGTTACTCGAGTAAACATGGCTGGCGCAAGGCTTACATTCGATGGAATGAAGTCAGTTTTAAAGTGGTGTTTTAAGTACGAAACCATTAATGAGGTTCAACGGCAATGGCGAAATGAGTATCAAACGATTGCTACACGCAATGAACGAGGACGACACAGATCGTAGAATGGAGTACAGCGAGTGGTTTACTAACATGGTGCGCAACGGTGAAGAGTTTGCAGAGATTATTGTGCGGTCTAATGAGGCACAGTTCAAACTCAATGTTACAGTAAATCACCACAATTGCATCTACTTGGCCGCCGAAAATCCGAACGTCCATGTGGACAAAGCCGTGAATTTGCCAGGAGTAAATGTGTGGTGTGGGTTGTCTTACCGGGGCTTGATTCGGCCATTCTTCTTTGACGGCACAGTTACCGGTGAGGGGTACCTTCAGAAGCTTCAGACATCCAGTTTACCTGCCATCCGAGGCTTGTATGGAGACGGAAGAGTTTACTTTCAACAAGATTGTGCCCCAGCCCACTACCAAAATCGTGTTAGGGCGTATCTCGACGAAAATCTACCAGCAAGATGGATAGGCCGTAGAGATGCTGTGAAGTATCCACCACGTTCCCCAGACCTAACTCCTCTGGACCTGTGTGGAACACTAAAGGACGTCGTTTATCGACGAAAGCCACCCACAAGGGATGAACTTCGAGAATCCATCGTACATTCATGTGAAAATATCCAACTGAACACGTTGCAGTCAGTAGTTCGTGCTGCAGTTCGGCGGCATCGTCTGTGTGTGGATGTTAACGGTGACCATTTCGAACACCTACAGTGATATCTTTAAGTTGGACTTTACGCTACACTTTCACCCATAATGAGACAATTCCGTCAATTAGTTTGCAAGTTGTGGACTTTTAAACAGTGGATACATTTTTTGGACCCCTCTGTGTACAACCATATTCGTTCCACGAATCATCAGGATTTCTAAAATCCAGTGCCTGACAAAAAAGTGGATTAATCAGAAGAAGAGGAGGAAACAAAATTTCACGGCTTGGGAAGGTATGTGATGTTATTTCGATAGTTACAAAATCGAGTCAAATTTACAAAGAACTTGGCCCTATGAGCCCACTAATAACTAAGACGTAACACCTGCCCTGGCGTGAATGCGTACACTGATTCGGCTGCATAGGGTGCATCGTATCCTCTCCTGAGGCAAGCTGGTACACAGCTGTCATAGCTGATCCTTGATATCCTGGATATTGGCACAGGGACGGAGTTAATGCGAGACCCGGTCCCACATTTGTTCTATAGGTGGCAGATCTGGCCACTGGAGTACTTCGATATCACACAGACAGTTCACAGAAACGTGTTGCATGTGTGGAAGAGCATTGCTCGGTTGAAAAATGGCAGCACGATACTGTCGCGTGAGAGGTGACTTATGAGGACGCAGGATATCCGTGACGTATCGTTGTGACGTCAGATTTCCATTTATTATTTCCATCTGTTACATGAAGTTATAATCGATGGTTTCCCACACCATGTCTCCAGGAGAAACTCCACTGTGTCTCTCCAAAACAATGGGAGAATAGGGCCTCTCCAAGCGGCCGCCATATTCTCGGACAATAATCATCTGGGGTAGTGTAGAACGCTGACTCATCGGTGAACGCTAAGCGACACGATTAATCAGCAGCCACGCTTCACGATCTAGGCACCAGTACAAACGCAGCCGTATGTGGTGTGGTGTTAACGACAGCCTGCAGATAGGACGGTAATCCCCTAGTCCGGCTGCTGCTAGTCTTCGATCAGTCATGCAGGATCACTCACAGTGTTTCAGGGAGTCCATTAGTTGCTCTCGGAATGCAAGCGCAGATGTGAAGTGCTCACGATGTGCGTAGCGCAAAATACGGCGACCCTCCCTTCTATTGGTTGGAAACGGAGGAGAGGAATTTTTCATGCCCTCACGTTCCCTTGCAGTCCAACACTGGACCACTGTCACATCTTACTGTCCCACAAATTTTAATATTGCATGATTTGCCGAATGAAAATCTACAATTGGCCCCCTTGAAATTCTGTCTGAGATGAGTAAGCGGTATTTTCGTTTCTTTCATCACGATCATTGAAAACCTCTCGCTCTTCATGCCCATTATTTGCCCTTACAAGCCAGTTACAGAACTACAGAGTGCGGCGCTTAAGGATGGGGAGTTTGTCAAACGGGCCGACTTGGAGCAGGAGAGGCACCACAGGACATTTTAGTTTCCACTGTCTATACTTTTACAAATAAATTCATAAAACTTTGTCTGCATGACAAGGAAGAATTCAGGATTCAGACACATAGCAGTGGAAGTTCAAAAGCATAATAAAATAATTTTTTAAATGTGAAATTCAATCATTTTTTCACTTACTAGTGGCTACATTTGATGCTATAGGTACACTTTTCTAAATAAGTAAGAGAGATTTTTCAGTGATTTTGCACAGCATGCAAACCATACTTACAGGTGTATAAAACTCAAGAATTCTTTAATTTATGAAAAAATGAATGAGCTGTTACACTTTAAACTTCATGTTTGGAAAAAAACTTAAATTTTATAGTTAATTATCTCAATTTTTACAACAATTTTTAATAGATTTGGAACATTCTAGAGTTTTGCATTAAGAAGTTTGTGTTTAATAAGCAGTGCAAAATTCATCGAAGAATCTCTCTTACAATATCTATAGCAACAAATGCAGCCAATAGACAATGAAAAAATGATGAAATTTCACATGTAAAAAACAAAATTTTTTTTTTGAACTTCCACTGCTATCAGTGTGAATCCAGAATCCTTCCTGGTCATGCTGACAAAGTTTTATGAATTTATTTGTAACAGTATAGACGCTGGAAATTAAAATTTCCTGTGGTGCCTCTCCTGCTCAAAGTCGGCCCGCTTGACGTCCTACCCCCCTTAAATCCGGACAACTTTCAATTTGAATTTCCCGCCATATCGTAGTTCCACCGGAGGTTGTGGTTCAAATGGCTCTGAGCACTATGTGACTTAACTTCTGAGGTTATCAGTCGCCTAGAACTTGGAACTAATTAAACCTAACTAACCTAAGGACATCACACACATCCATGCCCGAGGCAGGATTCGAAACTGCGACAGTAGCGGTCACGCGGTTCCATACTGAACCGCCCAGAACCGCACGGCCACACCGGCCGGCTCCGGAGTTGCGATTGGCTTTCTTGAAAGCCATATGCACCTAGTAAACACTTAGAACCTCAAAATGGCAGAGATGTTACGGACAAGCGCGGAGTACAACCGACGAGTCGCGATTATCGGAAGTCTTAGCGCTGGGCGTTCGCCCACTGAAACAGTTCAGTTCTCCGGCTACCCGAGATCATCTGCTTACGTATTGTGGCCAAGCATAGTGCTTCGAAGAAGTTTGGTGGAGTTTCCGCTAAACCGGCAAGGAAACCTCTTTCGAGGAAACGCGTGTCACGGACTGTGGCAGTCATCAAAAATGATCAGGCGCTGATTTCGGAGGACCCGGTGCAATCATTGAGAAAATTGGCGTCAGTACTGAATGTCAGCTAGCGAAAAATGCGTCGGATGGGAGAAGAGGGTCTCTTACGAGCCATTTAGTTCAAAACTGAATCTCGGATAACGTTGGTACGAGGGTTGGAACTTAAATATTGGCAACTATTTATTCACAACCGATACGAAAGAGTCACATGTTTGCACCTGTTCCTGTCCTTCAAAGAAGTCACCAGCGTTGTGTAGAACCCGTTGCCAGCGATGTGGAAGGCATTGTATACGGTTAGCAGAGCTTGTTCTGTTGATAGTGCGAATTGGGCGGTCTACTGCCTGTTGAATCTCTGGAAAAGTTCTGAAGTGAATGCCACGAAGTGGTTCCTTTATCTTCGGAATCAAATCAGAGTCACAAAGACTCAAGTCCGGGGAGTATGGTGGATGGTACAGTACTTCCCAGTCTCATCGACCGAACAGAGCAGCCACAGGTTGCGCTATATGCGCCAGCACATTGTCTTGCAAAATGACGGGTGGGTTGCGCAGAAAGTGTCTCCGCTTCTTTCGCAAAGCTGGTCGCAGGTGATGCTCCAGAAACGAACAGTAATACTGTGCTTTGGCGGTCTTCCGTGGAGGAACATAATGCGTTAGGATAACACCATCACAGTCGTACACGAGAATCGCCATTACTTTAGACCGTTCCATTCGCACCATCAACAGTACAGGCTCTGCAAACGGTATACTACGTCTTCCACATCGCTGGCAACGGGTTCTACACAACGCTAGTAACTACTTTGAAGGAGAGTAACAGGTACAAACATGCAACTCTTTTGTATCGGTTGTGAATAAATAATTGCCACTATTTAAGTTCCAATCCTCGTATGTACTGGCCAAAGGAGTGTTGGCCTCAGAATAGCCCGGATTTGAACCTCCTCAGCTACTATGTTTGGAGCGTAGTGGAAAGAGTTACCAATAGGACGAGACACCCTAATGTCGCATCCCTACGCACCGTTATCGAAGCAGAATTCGCGAATATGGACAGCGGTGTTTTAAAGCGTGAGTGCGATCGCTTCAGGACTAGATTTGAGGCGGTCATTGCGGCTGAAAGGGTTTACATCGAGTAAAGTTATTCTTGAAAGACACCAATATTTATATGTAAAAGGATTTTCATTTTCATTTTCATTTTGTTTTAATAAATTTGCATTTAAATAAAGATTCATTTGTTCGGATTTAAGCGCCGCACCCAGTCAACACGAACAATATTAATGCACGTTGGTGGAGGTTCTGCCTGTCATAGGAAACTCCAACTCTAATCATTTATATACCCACCGATTGACTGCACGTGTACACCCAGACATTGACTTCCGACAGTGACTTCAGGAAGCTTGACTTTTTTGTCAGGCCACGTATTTACCTCTGGTTACAAGACGATGTAGACTAGGGTGATAAAAATCATGGGATACCTCACACCGTGTCGGACCTCTTTTTCACCGGCGTAGTGCAGCAACTCTATATGGCATGGACTCAAATAGTCATTGGAAATACGCTGCAGAAATATTGAGCCATGCTGCCTCTATAGCCGCCCATAATTGCGAAAGCGTTGCCGCTACAAGATTGTGTGCACAAAATGACTTTCCGATTACGTCTCATAAATGTTAGACAGGATTCACGTACCGAGATCTGACTGGCCAAATATTTCACTCGAACTGTCCACCCAATCGCGAAAAATTGTGGCCCGGTGACATGAAGCATCGTCGTCCACAAGAATTCCGTCGTGTTTGGCAATAAGAAGTACATGAATGGCTGCAAATGATCTCCAAGTAACCGAACGTAACAATTTCCCATTAATGATCTGTTCAGTTGCACCAGAGAACCCAGTCCATTCCGTGTAAACATAGCCCACACCATTATGGAGCCACCAAACCTCACCATCAGCTCTTACCGAATGAAAACAAGACTGGTTTGACCACGACACCCTGTTCCAGTCGTCAAGGGTCCAAACGGTGGTGTCACCAACCCAGCAGGGCACTGCAGGCGATGTCGTGCAGTTAGCAGCGGCACTCGCGGTCAATCATCTGCTGCCATAGCCCACTAACGCCAAATTTCGACGCACTGTCCCAAGAGATACGTTCTTCGTAAGTACCACATTGGGTTCTGGTCTTATCTCAAGCAGTGTGTCTTGTCTGTTAGAATGGACAACTCTGTACAAATTCCACTGCTTTCGGTCGTGAAGTGACAGTCGTCGGTGACTGCTTTGTCCGAGGTGAGAGGTAATGCCGGAAGTTTGATATACTCGGCGCAGTCTTGACACTGTCGATCTCGAAATATTTAATTCCCTAACGATTTACACAAATAGAATGTCCCAGGCGTCTAGTTCCAACTATTATTTCGCGTTCGATATACGGTAATTCTCGTAGTGCGGCCATAATTACGTCTAACAACTTTTGACATGAATCACCTGAGTACAACTGATGACTTCGCCAATGCTCTGCCTTCTGATACCTGTGTATGCGATGCTACCGCCATTGTACGAGGATATGTGCATATTGCCGTCCCATGACTTCAGTCCCCTCAGTATAACATCAATGGTGACAAATAATACAAAATCCATAACTCGCCACTGTCGTCAACTAGTAATGCAAATTACATAGTCAGTATTATAAATCTACCAGAAACTGTTCTTCAATTTATCTTAACAGCCAATCATCAACGTCTTGAGAGGAGGTACAATTGCTTTTCTACGGTCACGGTAGTGCTTCGATTGTCCAATTCAGATGCTGTTGCTCGGTGTCATTCGTCTAACTGGCTACTTCAGTTTGTCCATGTGGAGTGGTTGATCCCGAAATGATCGTTCTTTCTGATGATACAGGTATTTATGAATCGGGTGCGTGAACTCGAGATTGGAGTTACGCAAATCCCCGTCAGATATATCAAAAACCTCTACACGATGTGACAACAGGGAATGCGATGTACAACTAGAATAACACGAATTTTTGGACCGATTTCTTCCTGCTAAACCGTTGTTGTTGACATGTATGTCAACAATATACTGCAAACATATTTCAGAGAATTTACAAAAAACTAAATGATATATATTTCTTTCATTCTGTAGGCCTAAATATAAAACTTTGTTACGAAATTTCGTTTTCTCTTACTTTTCATTTACGTTTTACATGTTTTGCTTGAAAAAGATATCTCTGATAAGTTCTAATTGCAACAGATTAAATTCCATAATTCAGCAAATATACGATACATATTACTGTGGGTGTCTAACAATTAGGAGTTTACATGGTTACGCAGTATGAAACAATTATACGTATTCCGCCAAATGTATTTTGACTTTGTATCAACGGCATTATTGTCAAATAATTAAACCTCGGCGCAAGAATGGCGGAAGATTCATCAAGAAAATTAATTTCTATTGGAACGAGGGAAAGGTAAATTCCGAGTCTTGAGATTCTTCACAAAACGGCAGAACTTCCTTGTGTAGAATTTCCAGGTTTCGTGTTTTCGCTGAACCAGTGGTTGCTCTTTGTTCGAAGAAAGCGATATGTCTCAGTGAGTCTCCACCCTCCTGAGTACATCGTTACATATATTTCGCGTTATCAGCTTACGCTTGAACGTGATAATGTTGAGAAGGTCATGGTTGATAACAATGAGATAAAAGTCTCAAGTAAGCTATTGATGTACATAGCCGTCGCCGATTGTCAGGGACCACAAGCCAAATATATCATTTGTGTCTGTTGCAGATGAGGCATTCCGTTTGTTGACGAGTGATATGTGCCCTTTTCCTGGAAGAATTTCACCTATTTAAATATCATTTGTTTAGAGAAAATTTTTTGTCGAATGTAGATTTGAAATATTACAAAAATAAAGGTCTGATTTTTCACCGACATTTAAATATCTCTCTGGAGCTTGAGGGAGACATTATATAAAGGGCGATGAAAAAGTTTCCGTTCGAAGATATTATAGACCAGGATCGGTGTGCCAATCAACTAAAATCACCGTGAGCATGGAGGAAATCATCCCACCGACGCACCATCTTGATGATACCCCTATGGTAAAACACCGTGACCTGATGCATGATGATTTCTTGACAATTATAAACAAAGTTAATATTGTAATAATGCTAGGGTTCGAAGGCTTACTTTGGATGGTAGAGACCGGCTTTCCTTGAAAAGGTATATTGGTAGGATTGCCTATCGTTTCGTTACGTATAGTAGGCCGCAGAAATCAGTGCCTCTTGATAAAATAACGGACTGGACTAGTATTGAGAAGGAGTGCGGTGCACGTAATACTGTATTCGAGGATAACCCTTTTTATGTGTACGTGTACCTCACCCCTCATGGTAATGTACATGTGCGTCAGTGAAAAAGACCAATAAAAAGGTGTTAGCATGTGGACGTAATGTGCTGTTCCAGTCTCTTCTGTACCTAAAGTCCATCACCGTTCCCTTTGGATGCCTGCGTAATTCGGTGCTCTCCGATACACACGATCGAACAGCGGAGGAGTGGTACTCAAGGGTCAACTTTAGGTTACAATATCTTCGGATGTAATTAACATTTTACAATGCAACAAACGGCACTGATTACGTATTTGTTCATAGGTGCAGATGCGCTAACAAAACTAACGGGGTTCCATTTAAAAAAAAAACATAGGTGTGTGTTAAAAAACATACTTCGGTGCATTTTTTTATGGTTTGTATTAACCATTTACACTAGCCCCTCTCCTCACGTTCGGTCTGTGGAATCGATTCGTCAGTATTAGATGTGGTTTACGAAATATATCCAGCGGTAACGTTAGGTGACTCACCCTGTATAGTTCAATATCTATTTTTGCCACCAAGTGCGTTCCGTTTTATTGAAATAAAACTTCATCAGTGGTGTGTAATGAAACATATGATGTTTGACTTGCATTCTAAACCTAAAAACAGTTCGTTACAAAAGATATTGATTTTACTTACAGTGTTTTATGTCGAATTTCCTCTCTCAAAAAACGCAGTTTGCGTGCAAATTTTTTAGGTATTGCCTCGTTTGGTATTGTTGTTTCCGAATCACGAAAATAATGGTTCTGCAAAACAATGTGAGCTTAGGTGGAAAATAACGCTGCCAAAAGAGAGAGTACCTCAAAAATGTACAAGCAGACGACGTTTCCTGATGTAAGCGAAAATCTGAAAAAATACCCTGACTAAAATCAACAGGTTTTGTGAAGAACTAATTTTAGGTCTGGAGCCTGGAAAGCAAGCTAGATTGTAAACACGTTTATTACAGATCACTGATGACGTTTTATTTCAATAAAACGAAACGCATTTTGTGACAAAGGTATGTATTTTCTTGTAGTTGCAAAGACAGACTTAAAATAGCTTAAATAGTTTTAGAAAAGAGCGTAAAAAGGTGTAGGTCTCCTGAAAGAAGCGAAAAGGAAGGGGGGGGGGGGTAAATTGTATAAACCAACACTGTGGTTAGTGCCTTAAAAAGTTGCTTCTATATTTATAATTGTATTACCTGAATAGAAGGGGAAGGACAGATTAACTGAGCATGTCACAGAACATGTAAGGAGGTCCACAAACACGCAAGGCAAAATACCCGTGTTATTGGAGGCAGAGAGGCTCATTTTTTAAATTAGAGTCAGGTTTAGTCCGCAGCTCGTGGTCGTGCGGTAGCGTTCTCGCTTCCCACGCCCGGGTTCCCGGGTTCGATTCCCGGCGGGGTTAGGGATTTTCTCTGTCTCGTGATGACTAGGTGTTGTGTGCTGTCCTTAGGTTAGTTAGGTTTAAGTAGTTCGAAGTTCTAGGGGACTGATGACCATAGATGTTAAGTCCCATAGTGCTCAGAGCCATTTTTAGAGTCAGGTTACAAACAGTTCTGAAAAAAATTAGAACAGCACGGAACCATAATACATGCAACAGTTTCCAGGAAAGTAAATTAGCTTGTTTCGTCAGAACATTAGAGGGCTGTGGAACGATGTTAGATGATCTCCTTTTATGTCTAGAAGACATGAACATTTCTGAAGTGATGGGTATTCTGTGCCCCTCTGAACACCATATAATCACAGGGACAGAAAAGTGAAATAATAAGGAATTATAAATCAGCACCATTTTTGTGTAGAGTGAATGTGGAAAAAAGGAGAAGTGCAGCATATCCCCCTCCAATAAACTTTCACCTACATATGAAAGATCTAAATGCATTGTTGAGCTACTTGTCAGACAAGAAGAAATAGTTAGCAACTTTTGAAGATTTCAGTGTAGATGTTTTAAAAGATATGGACAGGGAAAATGAACTAGAATAATTATTTGAGTGTTTCAATCTGATATCAGTGGTTAATTTTCCAACTCATGTGCAGCAAGATAGTAGAATGCTGATTGATTACATTTTTACAGCCCGTGCTCACGTTGAAACAATTAATGTGTACACTGTACTTATAGACTATCTATTCGTGATGTACAAGTAGTGCCATGAGGCAGGTTCATTCTAAGCCATGAGGTTTATTGATGAGAACTCAATATTTTAAAAAGTGAAATGAGGTGTCGTGGGACGAGGTATGTGTGTGTGTGTTACAATATTTGAAAGTAATTTTTCTAAAAAGTTATCCAGAAAATCCATTAAGGAAGAAAAGTAAGGCATGTATAGTCAAGGGAATTAAAATTTAATGTAAGAGGGAGAGCAAAATTTATATAAAGGTCATAATAAATCAAGATCAGGCATTGCTTCCATACTTCTAGAAATACTGTTATATTTCAAGGTAACTCATTGAAGTGTTAAGGAATACACATGCCTTGACAGAAATTCACATTGCTGATCATACGATTACAAGTCTAATGCGTATTGTCAGATGGGAAACAGGACAACCAAATGACAGTGTTGTGACTGATAGATAATTCACAAGTTGCAAGTACTTTTAACAATAACTTTCCAAATATATCAGCAAAAAAGGATTGAACAGTTTAGTTGAAGTTGCAACAGGATACATTAAAATGTCATTCCACATACCTGTAAGTTTACTAGAGGTAGCACCAAAATCTTTCACTGAAATTAATATAACTACAAAAATTGTAAGAAACAAAAGTTCATACGACGTTGACGGAATATCAAACATAATTCTGAAAAGTTTTCTCACTTAACAGATAATGTACCATTATGTCCTTAGGAAAGAATATAAAATATCACTGGCCCAGGAAATTTTTCCAGACAGTTTAAAATATGTAATTTGTAACCCACTTTATAAGAAAGGCGAGAAGAAAGGCTTAAACAATTATCGTCAGTATCCCTTCTGACAATTCTCTCCAAAATACTCGAAAAAGTACTGTCGTCAAGAGTCGTCTCACATTTAAGTAAAAAAATTTACATACCGCATCACAGTTTGGATTCCAGAAGGGTTACTCAACTGAAAATGATATTTACACATTCTTCCACGAAATATTAAACGCATTGAATAATAAAATATCGCGAGTTGGTATTTTTTGCTATCTTTTAGAGCCATTTTATTGTGTAGATCAAGTTTTATGGAATTGATGGCTTTATACACAACTGGTTTGAATCATGCAAAACTTTGTTTTGAATGCATCAGAAAATATTGGAAAAGCAGAAAATTTTAGCGACTGGGAAGAATTACTGAAGGAGTCCCACAGGTTTCAATTTTGGTCCAATCCTGCTCCTCATATGTGTGAATTACCTTCCACTTAACATTCAACAAACATAATTGGTACTTGTTGCAGACGATACTAGTCTTATAATAGATCACATTAGCAAGAACCTCATTAGTCCTCTCAATTCACCTCTTAGCGAGAAATTCATTCATATAGGACTGTACATTAACTGAAATACGAACAGGAACTAGTTAGCCGGGACGCGATTGCGCGTTAGATGCGATGACGAAATAAGTTACGACTCTGTAAGCAGATGATAGCGCCACATTTCATTAATACATGATGACCCTCGCAATAACAGCGCGAAGAGGTCAGTTTGTCTGTAAATACCGAACTCTGGAGTTTTAATGCACTTCCCAATCAGAATTTCGATAGCGTGCAAGAATAGCTCTTTGGACGACCTGTTGAGAAACGTCTTTCGGCGTCGCCATGTTTAGTGTAAGATCTTTCAAAACAAGAACAAGAATAATAATAATAATTACACGTATACAAAAAACTGGAGTTACATGATATTCGTACTGAAGTTTCGAAGTTAGCGTAGAGCCTATAACAAACTTCTTCCTTTGCTAACAATGACGTTATCCCAGATGGAACAAACAAGTCCGGATAAAAATTAGTTCAAAATACGAAGACGTTTTGTTCTACCACTCATCTAAAACCTCCTTTTTTTAGTGGAGTGGTTGAAACATAATAGAATGGAACGTATACTGCCAAAGATCTGGATAGTGTGATCACTGAAGCTTTTGATGTTGGAGTATTGCATCGCAGATATGCCGAAAACGATGTAGCGTGTCCATATCTTTTACTTGCAAGTGTGCGTGTTGTCCCTCCAGGCAAATGCAGGCTTGTACAGAGTAAATACCCTCTAACCAGATACTGATTTTGACGATCTAACATGTCAAATAGACAGAATTTGGCAATACATCGCTCAGGAGCAAATTCAGCAACTGTGATATTGCCAAGCTGAATAACTGCTTACATAAAGGCCACGCGTTACTGACTGCTGAATTTGTGAAGCTCTTTCTCTTGAATAACGCATCCAGTTTTTGTGAAACTGGAATCATTTATTTGTCTGTACATTGACATCACACTTACATATTCGTCTTAGAGTGTATACCAGTGATGCATATTTCAAATGGTACACACTCCGGATCAATCTTACGACGATAGCTGTGACAGTACAGGAGTCCTACCACTACCTGCACAGAAGGAAAAAGGATGTGGAGACATTATTTCCAACGCAGAATATCCAAATACCAGCATAGTGCATCATCGTCACCACACTATTCGGTATCTTGCAACGAGGTTAGATGCAGCCAACGTGGATATTTTTGGTAAATACCGCTAAGTGCCATCAGGCTCTCGATTTCAAAAGTAATGTAGAACCTGTTCTCTCATAATATAAGATGTCGTCCCATTAGTAATATTGGAGCTATTTATCGATCTGCGACAACATTGTCACTGCAAAAGCACCAACTAATAAATGTAGTGTTTGCTCCATACAACGCACTGCAATTTTTCTGATTATTTGTAAAAGAGTACTCACATATTCTGCCATTCGCTCTGTGCATTAAGCAAGTGTCGCAGATCCTGCTTCCTCACGTGATAAATAAATATACTTCTGAAGTGAGCAGATTTGCCAACCACGACCATACGGCGTGATTATGCTTTGTTGTGATTGGAAGAGAACTGGAGCTCGCTCGGTATTCTGATTTGACAGATGTTGTACACGTGGTTGGGGCTGCTTTGTTTACAATATTGCACGAATTGCATGGTTTCGGACGCATCAGTTAATTCCGAGTAGCTGAGTGCGTTTGTAAACTTATTATTCAACACCAATGATTAGTATCACGTGGAAATTTAATTTAATGGTAGAGAATGATGTTAGTTCAGTTTTCTTGATACTTAATATTGCTCGTAGATGAAGGTACAGCGCAAGTATATAAGTATAGTTTGATTGTGAGCTAGAAACTTAATTTCTTTTGGCTCAGAATCCCACAAATGGAATCGACCACAGTTAACTAATACCATTAAATTCATTCAGTGTAACATAATTAGATTAGGTCGACATTTGAGCACACGGCCATTTACACTATTTAAACTGAGGTCGACCATCCCGTTATGTTATAACGTGGCACGATTCAACAGTGGAAGTTTTCAGACAAGCGCGATGCTCGGGCTTAAACCTTCACATTTATTCGTCTTGTCTCCAGCTCTTGGCTTTTACATCTTGCTGTGTATATTAATCTTTCATCCATTTCAAGACTGAGATGTACACCTTGTCAATATGTCTCTATCATGAAGTATTGTGACCGCGTTACCGGGGATGCCATTTGATCTCACTCATTACAATACCGTTGCGTACTCTCCATGCTATAGAACAGTATATATCAGTATATTTACATGCGTGCAGTCATTACTTGCAAACGAAGCTTCATGACTTCTTTGATTCACAACATTTGGACCTTTTTATAACTAAAACATACGTTAAGCATTTCAGCTACTGGCTAATAGTGTGGTATGGCACGTTGTATTTTCTATTCTGCTTTGTGCCTTTCGCTGTGGTAGTTTTCAGTACGTGCTAGTTGGTGACAGCCGTTTCGAAAGAGTTTAACTAACACAGACCCTAGAAAACGAATCGAATTTTTCTCTAACCACCGTGAAGATAACAAATTGACAAAGGCACAGGCATTTAACACTTACAGCACTTGCTACAGGCCTTGTGTTATAACAAGCACCGTGATAAAATTCCATAGTTTTTTCTGTAAAAGATGATCAGTTCAAAAATTGAAAACTAAAAAGAAAATAGTTTTAAAAAGGTTTATAACTTATTGGAACTTAAGTCACCTTCCAGTTTCTGCAAGAAGTTATGGACCTCTAAACTATGGTAATTACAACCCTAAATAATGCTTAATCAGAGGAGAAATTACGAAATTAAAACTTTCTGAAATTAAAACAGTAGTGACACAGTAGGGGGGCCAGGAGAGAACAAGATATCATTCAAATGACTTTTTTGCGTCATATTACATCTAGCGTAATTGTGCATGTCGTACTGAAGGTCAGTATCAACACGTGGTAGGCCACCCCTACCCCTAAACCCATCCCATTCTCTCCACGCCTTCCCTTCCCTCACTTTACTGTCTTCCAATAGCGACCATCTGACATATGTGTATTGTGATGAAAAGATCATCACGAAGTACTATTAGCAGAGATAGGTCAAAAAGTAGAAGAAGTATGAAAGCAAGTATTTATCCATAAATTAATATTAATATTGCTATGAATCATTTACAAATAGATTCATTTATACTTTTTTTGAGTCATCAGTCTTACAACTGATTTCATCTGTACGCCATGAATTCCTCTCCTGTGCAAACCTTTTCATCTCTGAGTAGCTGTTGCAACATAGGTCCACAATTATTTGCTGTATTTGTTCAATTCTCTGTCTTCTTCTACAGTTCTTTCCCTCTATACCGTCTATGCTCCCTCTAGTGTCATACAAGTTATTCAGTGATGTCTTAACATATGTCACGTCATCCTGTCCCTTCTTATTGTCAGCGTTTTCCAAATATTCCTTTCTTCGCCAATTCTGCGAAGAACCACCTCGTTCCTTATCTTATCATTCCACCTAATTTTCATTATTCTTCTGTAGTACCACATCTCAAATGCTTCAGTTCCTTTCTATACCGGATTTCCCACAGTCGATGGCTCACTAACATACAAAGCAGTGCTCCAGACTTACGTTCTCAGATATTTCTTTCTCAAATTAAGCCTGTTTGATTCTAGTAGACTTCTCTTCTCCAGAAATGCCCTTTTTGACAAAGCTAGTCTGCTTTTTATGTCCTTATTGCTCCATACATCACGGATTATTTTGCTGCCTAGATAGCAGAATTTCATAACTTCGTGTACCCCGCGATCCCCAATTGTGATGTTTTCTCACTGTTCTCATTTCTGCTACTTCTAGTTACTTTCGATTTTCTTTATCTCTCAATCCATATTCTACACTCCTGGAAATGGAAAAAAGAACACATTGACACCGGTGTGTCAGACGCACCATACTTGCTCCGGACACTGCGAGAGGGCTGTACAAGCAATGAGCACACGCACGGCACAGCGGACACACCAGGAACCGCGGTGTTGGCCGTCGAATGGCGCTAGCTGCGCAGCATTTGTGCACCGCCGCCGTCAGTGTCAGCCAGTTTGCCGTGGCATACGGAGCTCCATCGCAGTCTTTAACACTGGTAGCATGCCGCGACAGCGTGGACGTGAACCGTATGTGCAGTTGACGGACTTTGAGCGAGGGCGTATAGTGGGCATGCGGGAGGCCGGGTGGACGTACCGCCGAATTGCTCAACACGTGGGGCGTGAGGTCTCCACAGTACATCGATGTTGTCGCCAGTGGTCGGCGGAAGGTGCACGTGCCCGTCGACCTGGGACCGGACCGCAGCGACGCACGGATGCACGCCAAGACCGTAGGATCCTACGCAGTGCCGTAGGGGACCGCACCGCCACTTCCCAGCAAATTAGGGACACTGTTGCTCCTGGGGTATCGGCGAGGACCATTCGCAACCGTCTCCATGAAGCTGGGCTACGGTCCCGCACACCGTTAGGCCGTCTTCCGCTCACGCCCCAACATCGTGCAGCCCGCCTCCAGTGGTGTCGCGACAGGCGTGAATGGAGGGACGAATGGAGACGTGTCGTCTTCAGCGATGAGAGTCGCTTCTGCCTTGGTGCCAATGATGGTCGTATGCGTGTTTGGCGCCGTGCAGGTGAGCGCCACAATCAGGACTGCATACGACCGAGGCACACAGGGCCAACACCCGGCATCATGGTGTGGGGAGCGATCTCCTACACTGGCCGTACACCACTGGTGATCGTCGAGGGGACACTGAATAGTGCACGGTACATCCAAACCGTCATCGAACCCATCGTTCTACCATTCCTAGACCGGCAAGGGAACTTGCTGTTCCAACAGGACGGTGCACGTCCGCATGTATCCCGTGCCACCCAACGTGCTCTAGAAGGTGTAAGTCAACTACCCTGGCCAGCAAGATCTCCGGATCTGTCCCCCATTGAGCATGTTTGGGACTGGATGAAGCGTAGTCTCACGCGGTCTGCACGTCCAGCACGAACGCTGGTCCAACTGAGGCGCCAGGTGGAAATGGCATGGCAAGCCGTTCCACAGGACTACAGCCAGCATCTCTACGATCGTCTCCATGGGAGAATAGCAGCCTGCATTGCTGCGAAAGGTGGATATACACTGTACTAGTGCCGACATTGTGCATGCTCTGTTGCCTGTGTCTATGTGCCTGTGGTTCTGTCAGTGTGATCATGTGATGTATCTGACCCCAGGAATGTGTCAATAAAGTTTCCCCTTCCTGGGACAATGAATTCACGGTGTTCTTATTTCAATTTCCAGGAGTGTATAATAATTAGGCTGTTCATTCCATTCAATAGCTCCTGTAATTCTTCTTCACTTTCAGTGAGGATAGTCATTTCGTCATTACACTGATATCCTTTCACCCTGAATTTTAATCCCACTCTTGAACCTTTCTTTTATTTATTCATTTGTAGATTGAACAGTAGGGGCGAACGATTAGATCTCTGTGTTACATTCTTTTTAACCCGAGTAGTTCGTTCTTGGTTTTTGTGCATATTGAATATTACCCATCATTCCCTGTAGCTTACCCTTATTTTTCTTAGAATTTCGTACATCTTGCACGATAATTCATTGTCGAACTCTTTTTCCAGGTCGACAAAGCCTATGAACATGTACTGATTTTTCTCCAGTCTTGCTTACGTTATCAACTGTAACGTCAGAACTGCCTCTCTGGTTCCTTTACCTTTCCTAAAACCAAGTTTATCGTCAGCTAAATGATCCTTAGTTTCCTTTTCCATTCTTCTATATAATATTCTCTTGTCGCATGAGCTGGTAAGCTGAATTTGTGATAATTCTCGCACTTGTTGACTCTTATTATCTTCGGAATTGTGTGCATGATGTTCTTCTGAACGTCTAATGGTTTATAGCCAGTCTCACGCATTCAATACACCGACGTGAACACTCTTCGTCTACAGCTCTTTTAAACTCAATTCTAATACAGGATGCTCTATCTCATCCTTGACGATTCCTGTTTCTTCTTTTGTCACGTCATCAGACAAGTGTTGCCCCCTCATATCAGAGTTTAATGTACTCTTTCTACCTACCTGCTCTCTCCTCTGCATTTAACAGTGCGCCGCCACAGCAGCAGCATTCTGCAGACGTCCATTCCGATGTATCGGACCTGCGGCAATTCACCTATTCTGTAACACCAGCGGAATTTCGTCAACTCCTTGAGTCTCAGCTTCTCCCACAAGAATATTATTACTTGCCAACACATACGACATGACTGTTTGTGGTTCTAAACGCATGGATGTACGCCTGGCACTTGACAGTAACTTTGGAGTGTCTATAGAAGCAGAAAACATTCAATATGCTGGTGCTAAAGTGCAGTATTCATAGAACGAGTGGGGCAATCCGTGTAACAGAAGTTAGTACATACAGAAGAAAATGAATACTATTTACGACCCGTCTTGTAATCCTTTTTTGATCTTCATATGTTGGGACACAAGGTTTCAGTAGTTGATGTATACGATGAAGGTTCAGAGGAGACGCACATTTGCCTAAGCAATCAAGTGTCCTAAATTTATATAGTTTATACTACGTAATAGCAATTGCGATGAAAAGGCTAACATGCTGGCATCCATATATTAGAGCTGCACACTATGACTTTGCAGTTTATTTACGTGTCAAGAGAGAAAGTATAGCGCAGTTAGAAGAGTACTTAAACCCATGTACTAGCTGGTGTGAAAGCGTGTAAGTGTTGGAAATGTACTGTCTGTGGAGGCAGAATTTACTGAATGAACACATGTGTGTATGTGCACCAATAGGCTTGAATACGATTCAGGCAGAATTCAGTGCGTATAGAACACATTTATTTGGACAATACTGTAAAAAAAACTGAATGATTTTGTGATGATTTATATACACCGTTAGACAAAAAAACACCACGAAGCAGTTACCCAGATGGGACGGAAATTGGTGATGTGTCTTACATTGGCAGACAAACAAACGATTACAATTTCAGAAAAATTGGATGATACGAGGTGTGGCTGGAAAAAAACCGGACTAGTACTGGTGAAACAATAAAACGAATGCAATAAGGCTGAAAGTCGCGTGGCCTGTCACGTGACTCTCTCTCCGCCTACTGCTCGAGTTTCATCTGCCTCCTGCACTCAGTCTGCCCGTGGCGTCTGTTTTAAGTAGTTGACGTTTTGTCTGTGCGTCGGAAAATGTTGAGTGTACAGAAAGAACAGCGTGTTAACATCAAATTTTGTTTCAAACTAGGAAAATCTGCAAGTGAAACGTTTGTAATGTTACAACAAGTGTACGGCGATGATTGTTTATCGCGAACACAAGTGTTTGAGTGGTTTAAACGATTTAAAGATGGCCGCGAAGACACCAGTGATGACACTCGCACTGGCAGACCATTGTCAGCAAAAACTGATGCAAACATTGAAAAAATCGGTAAACTTGTTCGACACTTTCCTTGTCAACTCCTGTTAACTCAGACACTGCTCTGATTGTTAAACGGCGATCTTGTCGAACAAGGTTACCGATTTTTTCAATGTTTGCATCAGTTTTTGCTGACAATGGTCTGCCTGTGCGAGTGTCATCACTGGTGTCTTCGCGGCCATCTTTAAATCGTTTAAACCACTCAAACACTTGTGTTCGCGATAAACAATCATCGCCGTACACTTGTTGTAACATTACAAACGTTTCACTTGCAGATTTTCCTAGTTTGAAACAAAATTTGATGTTAACATGCTGTACCTTCTGTACACTCAACATTTTCCGACGCACAGACAAAACGTCAACTACTTAAAACAGACGCCACGGGCAGACTGAGTGCAGGAGGCAGATGAAACTCGAGCAGTAGGCGGAGCGAGAGTCACGTGACAGGCCACGCGACTTTCAGCCTTATTGCATTCGTTTTATTGTTTCACCAGTACTAGTCCGGTTTTTTTCTAGCCACACCTCGTAAGTCCACGGTATTGGTGATAAGTTGAGAAAACCGTCCTGAAACACATGTGATACAAAACGCCACTGTTTCATGCGCATGTACCATGCATTAGTATGGGATATGATCACTATGCACACGTACATAGACCGCACAACGGGTTGGCATACCCTGGATAAGGTGGTCGAGCAGCTGTTGGGGTATAGCCTCCCATTCTAGCACCAGTGCCTGTCGGAGCACCTGAAGTGTCGCAGGGGTTTGAAGACTTGCAGCGATACGTCGACCGAGAGCAACCCAGACGCGCTCGATGGGATTTAGGTCTGGAGAACAGGCAGGCCATTCCATTCGCCTGAAATCTTCTGTTTCATGGTACTCCTCCACGATGGCAGCTCGGTGGGACCGTGCGTTGTCATCCATCAGCAGGAAGGTGGCACCCACTGCACCCTTGAAAAGGCGGCCATACTGGTGCAAAATGACGTCCCGATACACCTGACCTGTTACAGTTCCTCTGCCAAAGACATCAAGCGGTGTACGTGCACCAATCATAATCCCACCCCACACCATCAAACCACGACCTCCATCCAGGTCCATTTCAAGGGCATTAAGGGGTTGGTATCTGGTTTCTGCTTCACGTCAGATGAACCCGGCGAGAATCACTGTTCAGACTATACCTGGACTCGTCCGTGAACATAACCTCGGACCGCAGTCCCAATGATTATGTACTGTGTTCTTGACACCAGGCTTTAAGGGCTCTCTTGTGACCAGGGGTCAGTGGGATACACCTTGCAGCTCTCTGGGCGAATAAACCATGTCTGTTCAGTCGTCTGTTGACTGTATGTCTGGAGACAACTGTTCCAGTGGCTGCGGTAAGGTCCCGAGAAGGGCTACCTGCAGTACTCCGTGGCCGTCTGCGGACACTCATGGTTCGCCACGCGGGATTAGCGGAGCAGTCTAGGGCGCTGCAGTCATGGACTGTGCGGCTGATGCCGGCGGAGGTTCGAGTCCTCCCTCGGGCATGGGTGTGTGTGTTGGTCCTTAGGATAATTTAGGTTAAGTAGTGTGTAAGCTTAGGGACTAATGACCTTAGCAGTTAAGTCCCATAAGATTTCACACACATTTGAACATATTTTGACACTGATGGTTCAAAATGGTCCAAATGGCTCTGAGCACTATGGGACTTAACATCTGAGGTCATCAGTCCCCTAGAAGTTAGAATTACTTAAACCTAACTATCCTAAGGACATCACAGACATCCATGCCCGAGGCAGGATGCGAACCTGCGACCGTAGCGGCCGCGCGATTCCAGGCTGAAGCGCGTAGAACCGCTCGACCACAGCGGCCGGCCCACTGATAGTGAAATATCGGTCTTCTTATAGTGCTGTACACTGTGAACATCCGGTACTGTAGCATCTGGACACGTTTCCTGTCTGCTGGAATCGTTGCCATAATCTTGATATCACACTTTGTGGCACACGCAGGGCCCGTTCTACGACCTGCTGTGTTTAACCAGCCTCCAATCGCCCTAGTATTCTAACCCTCATAACATCATCAATATGTGTTCTTTGAGTCATTTTCAACACACAGTCACGATCAGCACGTCTGAAAACGTCTGCACATTTACTCGCTGCAACGTACTCTGACATGCACCAACACATCTCTGCGTATGTGGACTGCTGCCAGCGCCACCGTGCGACGACCGCAGGTCAGATGCACCGCATGGTCATACTCCGCAAACCGCCCACCAGATTGTTTCACAGTGTATCAGCATTATCCTTAATTTATGAGCATGAGTGTACACCCGAAAGATGACGTCTATTGAAAACTGGCGCCGATCGGATAAAAGTGGCACTTGTGGTGCCACTATGAGGTTGCGAATCCGGCTGGCTTTAAATAGTCGCTTTAACTGTCATGAGTGTTTGTTACGTTTGATATTGGACGCAGTAAGTTGATGTTACTGACAAGGGAACCTCCCGATCGCACCCCCCTCAGATTTAGTTAGAAGTTGGCCCAGTGGATAGGCCTTGAAAAACTGAGATCAATCGATAAAACAGGAAGAAAGCGTGTAGAACTATGAAAAAAATAAGCAAAATATACAAACTGAGTAATCCATGCGCAGGGATAGGCAACATCAGGGACAATGCGAGCTCATGAGAGCCGTGGTCCCGTGGTTAGCGAGAGCAGCTGTGGAACGAGAGGTCCATGGTTCAAGTCTTCCCATGAGTGGAAATTTTACTTTCTTTATTTTCGCAAACTTATGATCTGTCCGTTGGTCCATTGACGTCTCTGTTCACTGTAATAAGTTTAGTGTCTGTGTTTTGCGACCGCACCGCAAAACCGTGCTATTGTTATTGAAGTTGCGAGCTGTATTTGCTGGATTCATATTGCCCACGGAATACATCTCACGTATTTAATGCACTCTCGTCCAAAGTAGCGAACAGTCAACTGCCAGACAGGGAGCCTCGTTAGCAGGAATACTCTCTCTTCCGTCCGCGACTGACGTCGTGTGTTTCTATGTTTGTTTAGGTGTAGCGTCCCCATACTACGGCGCAGTTACCTCGCATCGGACGGACGGACGGATAATAATTGTCTGAAAATAAAAAAATTAACTTTTCACTCGAGGAAATATTTGAAACAAAGACCTCTCGTTCCGCAGCTGCTCACGCTAACCACGGGACCACGGCGCTCCTGAGCTCACACTATCATTGATATTACCTATCTTGCGCATGGACTACTCTGTTTGTATATTTTGCTTATTTTTTTCATAGTTCCACAGAACTTCTTCCTGTTTTCTCGATTTATCTGTGTTCAGTTTTTCAAGGCCTATCCACTGTGCCAACTTATAACTAAATCTGAAGGGGGTGCGATGGGGAGGTTCCCTTGTGAGGAATATCTTTAAAACAACGACGAAGCCATTAACAAGTCCTGCCTCTGTTTCAACGAGGACGTGTAATAGGGCAACGAGAAGCTGTTTGTTCCTTCGACTTTGTTGCAGAAAGACTTGGCAGGAATGTAGCCACTGTACATGATTGTTGGCAGCGGTGGTCACAAGAAGGTATGTCCACGTGGCAGTAGCGAGAGGAAGAACCGTCGTGAGCGGCGTATGGCTGAGGCGCGTCTACTGCATCTGCAGCAACAATGTTAGCAGCGGTTGGTACAGAAGCGGCGCAGTAAACTTTTACAAATCGATTACTTCAAGGACAGCTCCGAAACATACGCTCTGCAGCGTGCATTTGATTGGTCCCAGAACACCATAGTTTGCGACTTCAGTGGTGTCAAGCGACAGCCCTTTGGAGGGTGGAATGAAGTTCCCTTGTGTTTTCTGATGAATGCCAGTTCCGCCATGTTGACACTGATGGTCGTGTTTTGATTTGGAAGCAGCCAGGTGAGCACCTGCAACCGACGTGGTTGCGGCCTAGACACACTGGAACTATACGTAGGGCTATATTCAGGGGTTCGATTTTGTGTGACACCAAGAGTACTCTCGTCGTTAACCCACGAACTCTGACTGCAAATTTGTACGTTTGTCTGGTGACTCGACCGATTTTGTTACTATTCATGAACAGCATTCCAGGACAACGTCAGGATTACGCTCGCCGACATACCGCTGTTGTAACTCAACATGCTCTCTACAGTGTGTCGTCACGTTGCGTTGTCCTGCTTGATCGCCAGATCTGTCTTCAATCGAGCACATATGCAACATCATTGGATGACAACTCCAGTATCGTCCACAACCACCGTTAACCTTCCCTGTACTGACTGAGCAAGCGCAACAGGCAAGGAGCACCATCTCACAAACTGACATGCGGCACCTGTGCGACACAATGCTTGCATATTTGCATGCTCGCATTTAACATTTTGGTAGTTACATTGGCTATTAATGCACTAGCATTTCACGTTTACAATTTCTTATCTCACATTTACATTAACCTGTGATCTTGCAATGTTAATCACTTATATATGCTACCTAGACAAATGTAGTTCCAAAATTTCAATACTCTACATTAATTGTTTTTTGGTGTTGTGACATTTTTCTCCGTGAATATATGTACAGCAGTGAAAAAACAAAATTCTTTAAAAAGAAGACGGTCTACGTACAGTATTGCAAACGTTCATATTTTCACGCTAATACTATTACGGCTTCTTTTTTTATATTGTTTATATGTAAAGCAATTAAAATAATTTTGAGAGATTTCTGAAAAAAAGAAGAAATTATTATATATGATATTGTGGAGGTACCTTTTTTACACTAATACTCCCAAGGATTTTTTCCTATATTCTTTATACTGGTATATATAACATTGCAAATAATTTTCAGATATTATTTTGCGAAAATGGTTGGTTATCTAAGAGTATATGTACAGTCTTGCAGGGGAAGATTTTTCTGTTGTTTCCACCTTAAAACTATTATGGACTTCTTTCTTCTCTGTGGTTCTATTTTATATAATTTTTACGAAGGCGATCTACATACAGAAAATTGCTGAGATTGACATTTTTTTCTGCATATATAGCTTTCAATATATACAGTATATAAAGTGTGTATGAGGGACTAACAGCATATACGATTCTCAGAACATACAATATTTACGATGTGTATGGAGGACTAGCAACAGACAGCTGAAAGAGAGGAAAAACCCACACATACATGCACAATGTGCATAGGATAATATATACAGCTTTTGCGAACGTGCAGTTTTGCATAGACACATAGTCACAACTATGACAACAGCTTCATCTGCCTATTGCACAGAGAAACGACCACCCACCCACCCACACACACACTCACACACACACACACACACTCACACACACACACACACACACACACACACACACACACACTCACACACACACACACACACTGTGATTCTGTGATTCTTGAGCAACTAGTGTGAGAACGGCATGGACTCGATCCTGTCTGCACAGACATTCGCCATCATGGTACGACAGACTGACTTTCAGCTGCAGTGCAGTATGTATGTCACGACCCTGTGATCGAAAGACTGCTTGCCATTCCACATGGCACTTCTTGCAGTCTTCAATTGCAATGAGGCCGCCCAACGAACACCCTTACCCCACCTTCAGGTGACACATGCATCTACGCGGTGCACTTACATTTAGGATGTGAGCGCCATGAAACCTGTAACCTGTAATCCATTCACCTTGTTTTTCATCAGTCCGATAACAACATTCTTCTGAGGATCCATGCTGTAAGGATTATCGGCGACATATCCAGATGTGTCATAGTCCCTGGGATTGTATCCAATTTTTACTTCATATGTAGTGCAGCCTTTCACAAAGTAGATGGAACTATCTGTACACATATAAAGTAACCTAGCCTTACCAATATTTCACTCCGCAAAGTAATACCCTAATCAGTATCTGCGGTGTTTGGAGGGGTCCAGAACACACATACCGATATAAATAGGATCCCTGAACTCCACTGAGGCCTTATCCATCTCCACAGCAACTAGTTCATGAAAGATTGTATCCCACTTAAAATTTTGCCCTGAGATGTAATTTATTTTGCTAACGTTCCTTCAGTAAACTAAATGAATTTCATGGTGGTTTCTACCTTTCTCGACGATTTTGCCGAAAAAGGAATTATTCATTAATTTATAAAAACTCTTTTCAGACTCAAAAGTCGTCAAAGCTCTCTTTTCGGTATCAACATCAAGTATTCGTCCTACCAGGGACGCTGGTTGAAGGAGATGCCGCAGGTGATTCTATTGCATCTCAACCCCTATGTCAGATATTGCTGGAGGTTTCTGTGATGTTCAATATTCTTGTGCTTATTTCCCAGCGTTTTCATCAGTTTGGGGACAGAACCATTTCGCGTGACTAGGAGCTCTGAACACAGGAGCAAGTCGCTGGGTGTGCCATGCAAAGTGGAGCGAAATTGCTGATCTGCGTCTAGGACATATTCCACACCAGAATCGGTAACATCTTGGATCTCACCTCTCAGTCCGAAGATATCATATTTGGACAGCCATCAGAATCCTCCAAACGGAAGAGATTGTTGCATGGCATGCTCACAGAAATTGTTTTCATCAAATTAAAGGATGTAACTCAAATCGTCAGATTGCCTGCACACTCCACACAAATTCGCATGGTATTCCCCTTGGCGTATCAATGTACACTCTGGCAAAGTCCCCCATGAATCCTGTATTCAGGAGAAAAGGAACATATCAACACTGATTAACAGTTTTTTTTAACATTGTATCGCACGAACAGCCTGGCACGGTGTAATAGAAGGCATAATCCAGAGGCTATTTTCATAGGCATAGATTCCCGAATTTCTCAGAAATGGCTGCGAGGATGTGCACATATGTCCAGCCTTGTCGTCAATATGGGGTGTCTAGGAATCCTTCGTACTGGGTTCACTAAATAGTAGCGAATCCTCTGTTCTAGAATCACAAGAAGAGGAGGTATACTTGGAAGAAGGCGGAAAGTTTTCAGTTAGATTACATTGTGGTCAGGCAGAGATTAAAGAATCAGATACTGGATTGTAAGGCGTACACAGGAGCAGATGTAGGCTAAACCACTATTTAACAGTGATGAAGAGTAGGGTGAATTTTAAGATATTAGTCAGAAAGAATCAGTCCACAAAGAGATGGGATACGAAAGTACTAAGGAATGAAGGGATACGCTCCAAGTTCTCTAAGGCTATAGATATTGCGATAAGGAATAGTTCAGTTGGGAGTTTAGTTGAAGAGGAATGGCTATCTCTAAAAAGGGCGATCACAGAAGCTGGAAAAGAAAACTGTCGTATAAAGAAACTAACTGCGAGGAATCCAGGGGTAACAGAAGGATTACATCAGTTGATCGATGAAAGAAGAAAGTACAAAAATGTACAGGGAAATTCGGGAATACAGAAATACAAGTTTCTTAGTTCAAAAATGGTTCAAATGGCTCTGAGCACTATGGGACTCAACATCTTAGGTCATAAGTCCCCTAGAACTTAGAACTACTTAAACCTAACTAACCTAAGGACATCACACACACCCATGCCCGAGGCAGGATTCGAACCTGCGACCGTAGCAGCCCCGCGGTTCCGGACTGCAGCGCCAGAACCGCTAGACCACCGCGGCCGGCTCAAGTTTCTTAGTAATGAAATAAATAGGAGGTGCAGGGAAGCTAAGGTGAAAAGGCTGCATTAAAAATGTGAAGAAATCGAAAAAGAAATCACTGTTGAAACGACTTACTCACGATATAGAAATGTGAAAACAACCCTCAGAGAAATTAAAAGCAAGATAGTTCAATGGTAATTCTACTGCCAAATGCAGAGGGGCGCGAGTACACTGTAACCCTCTATGAGGGGAAGACATGTCTTATGTAATAGAAGGACAAACAGGAGTCGATATACACTCCTGGAAATGGAAAAAAGAACACATTGACACCGGTGTGTCAGACCCACCATACTTGCTCCGGACACTGCGAGAGGGCTGTACAAGCAATGATCACACGCACGGCACAGCGGACACACCAGGAACCGCGGTGTTGGCCGTCGAATGGCGCTAGCTGCGCAGCATTTGTGCACCGCCGCCGTCAGTGTCAGCCAGTTTGCCGTGGCATACGGAGCTCCATCGCAGTCTTTAACACTGGTAGCATGCCGCGACAGCGTGGACGTGAACCGTATGTGCAGTTGACGGACTTTGAGCGAGGGCGTATAGTGGGCATGCGGGAGGCCGGGTGGTCGTACCGCCGAATTGCTCAACACGTGGGGCGTGAGGTCTCCACAGTACATCGATGTTGTCGCCAGTGGTCGGCGGAAGGTGCACGTGCCCGTCGACCTGGGACCGGACCGCAGCGACGCACGGATGCACGCCAAGACCGTAGGATCCTACGCAGTGCCGTAGGGGACCGCACCGCCACTTCCCAGCAAATTAGGGACACTGTTGCTCCTGGGGTATCGGCGAGGACCATTCGCAACCGTCTCCATGAAGGTGGGCTACGGTCCCGCACACCGTTAGGCCGTCTTCCGCTCACGCCACAACATCGTGCAGCCCGCCTCCAGTGGTGTCGCGACAAGCGTGAATGGAGGGACGAATGGAGACGTGTCGTCTTCAGCGATGAGAGTCGCTTCTGCCTTGGTGCCAATGATGGTCGTATGCGTGTTTGGCGCCGTGCAGGTGAGCGCCACAATCAGGACTGCATACGACCGAGGCACACAGGGCCAACACCCGGCATCATGGTGTGGGGAGCGATCTCCTACACTGGCCGTACACCACTGGTGATCGTCGAGGGGACACTGAATAGTGCACGGTACATCCAAACCGTCATCGAACCCATCGTTCTACCATTCCTAGACCGGCAAGGGAACTTGCTGTTCCAACAGGACAATGCACGTCCGCATGTATCCCGTGCCACCCAACGTGCTCTAGAAGGTGTAAGTCAACTACCCTGGCCAGCAAGATCTCCGGATCTGTCCCCCATTGAGCATGTTTGGGACTGGATGAAGCGTCGTCTCACGCGGTCTGCACGTCCAGCACGAACGCTGGTCCAACTGAGGCGCCAGGTGGAAATGGCATGGCAAGCCGTTCCACAGGACTACATCCAGCATCTCTACGATCGTCTCCATGGGAGAATAGCAGCCTGCATTGCTGCGAAAGGTGGATATACACTGTACTAGTGCCGACATTGTGCATGATCTGTTGCCTGTGTCTATGTGCCTGTGGTTCTGTCAGTGTGATCATGTGATGTATCTGACCCCAGGAATGTGTCAATAAAGTTTCCCCTTCCTGGGACAATGAATTCACGGTGTTCTTATTTCAATTTCCAGGAGTGTAGAAGAGATAGGGGGTCCAGTATTAGAATCAGAATTTAAGAGAGCTTTGGAAGACTTAAGATAAAATAAGGCAGTAGGGACTGACAATATTCCACCATAATTTCTAAAATCATTGTGGGAATTGGCATCAAAACGACTCTTAACATTGGCGTGTAGAATGTATGAGTCTGGTGGTACACAATCAGACATCCGGAAAAGTATCATCCACACAATTGCGAAGACAGAAAGAGCTGACATATGTTGGAACCATCGCACAATCAGCTCAACAGCTCATGCATCAAAGGTGATGACAAGAATTTTATGCAGAAGAACGGAAGAGATAATTTGGGACTTGTTAAACGACAATCAGTTTGGCTTTAGGAAAGGTAAGGATATCGGAGAGACAATTCGGACGTTGCAGTTGATAATGGAAGCAAAACTGAAGAAAAATCAAAACACTTTCATAGGCTTTATTGACCTGGAAAAAACTTTCGACAATGTAAAGTGGTGCAAGAGGTTGGAAATTCTGAGGAAAACAGGGGTACGATATAGGGAGAGACGCGAAATATAAACACGTACAAGAGTCAAGAGAAAATAATAAAAGTAGAAGACCAAGAATGAAGTGCTCAGATTAAAAAGGGTGTAAGACAGGGATGCAGTTTTCGCCCCTTCTGTTCAATCTATTCACTGAAGAATTAACGATGGAAATGGAAGAAATGTTCAAGCGTGAAATTAAAATTCGAGGTGAAAAGATATCAAAGATACGATTCGCCGATGACATTGCTATACTCAGTGAAAATGAAGAAGAATTACAGGATCTGCTGAATTGAATAAACAATCTAATGAGTACAGAATACGAATTGAGAGTAACTTGAAGAAAGACGAAAGTAATGAGATCAGCAAGAAACTTAACATCATAATTGATCACGAAGTAAATGGAGTTAAGAAAATCTGTCGCTTTGGCAGCAGAATAATCCTTGACGGACGGAGCAAGGGGGATATAAAAAGTAGACTAGTACCGGCGTAAAGATCATTCGTGGCCAAGAGAAGTTTACCAATATCAAATATAAGCCTTAACTTGAGGAAGAAATTTTTGGGACTGTGTTTTGAGAACAACATTGAATGGTAGTGGCACATGGGCTGTGGGAAACCGGAAAAGAAGAAAATCGAAGCACTTGAGATGTGGTGCTACCGAAAAATATTGAATATTAGGTAAGCTGGTAAGGTAAGGAATGAGAAGGTGCTTCATAGGATCGGTGAGGAAAGGATTACATGGAAAACACTGGCAACAAGAAGAGACAGGATGATATGACATGTGTTAAAGCATTACTGAATAGCTTCCATGGTACTAGAGAGAGCTGTAGAGGGTAAAAACTAAGACAGAGACTGGAATACATCCAGCAAATAATTGATATGAAGAGGGTGGCTTAGGAGAGGAATTCGTGGCGGACCCCATCAAACCAGACTCAAAAGTTCTAAGAATTCTATGTCTGAAGAAACGATACTGCTGTATAAAGACAAGTAGTTCTTTAAGGTTATTAACTAAAGCCTCGAAAAGTACTAGGCCGATTTACTACAAATTTTTACACAATGGTCTAATGAACATTCGGACATACATGGACTATGACTTTTTAAAAATAAACCTAATATATACCGGGTGATCAAAAAGTCAGTATAAATTTGAAAACTGAATAAATCACGGAATAATGTAGATAGAGAGGTACAAATTGACACACATGCTTGCAGTGACATGTGGTTTTATTAGAACAAAAAAAAAATACAAAAGTTCAAAAAATGTCCGACAGATGACGCTTCATCTGATCAGAATAGCAATAATGAGCATAACAAAGTAAGACAAAGCAAAGATGATGTTCGTTACAGGAAATGCTTAAAATGTCCACCATCATTCCTCAACAATAGCTGTAGTCGAGAAATAATGTTGTGAACAGCACTGTAAAACATGTCCGGGGTTATGGTGAGGTATTGGCGTCGGATTTTGTCTTTCAGCATCCCCAGAGATGTCGGTCGATCACGATACACTTGCGACTTCAGGTAACCCCAAAGCCAAAAATCGCATGGGCTGAGGTCTGGGGACCTGGGAGGCCAAGTATGACGAAAGTGGCGGCTGAGCACACGAGCATCACCAAACGACGCGCGCAAGAGATCTTTCACGTGCCATCTGTAGGACATTTTGTGAACTTTGTTCTTTTTTTTTGGTTCTAATAAAACCCCATGTCATTCCAAGCGTGTGTGTCAGTTTTTACTTCTCTATATACATTATTCTTGGTTTATTAAGTTTTCAAATTTATACAGACTTTTTGATCACCCTGTAAATATGTAGGTAGTATGTAAAGGGGAAATGTAGTTACCAAAAATCTCGAAAAAAATCTTGATGAATTTACTTCAGATTTTTGCACTGTACTCTAATGAACATACTGACCTACATAAGCTATACATTTTTGTATTCAATTAAACTTTTTAGTCATCAGCTTACTGACTCGTTGATGTTGCTCCACACGAATTCCTCTACTGAGTTAAACTCTTCATATCAGAACAGCACTTGCACCGTACATCGTCAGTTAATTGCTTAATGCATTCCAATCTCTGTCTTACTCTACTGTTTTTACCCTCTATAGCTACCTCTAGTACAGTTGAGGTCATTCCTGATGTCATGTCAGCCTGTCTCATCTTCTTGTGAGTGTTTTCCGTTTGTTCCTTTCGCCCCCGATTCTGCGGATAACGTCCTCATTCCTTACCTTATCAGTCCACTCAAGTTCAAGATACTTTTGTAATGTCACATCTTAAACTCTTTGATTCTCTTCTCTTCCGGTTTCCCCACTGTCCATAATTAACTACCGCACAATGCTGTGCTCCTAATGTACATTCGCAGGAAGCTTCCTCAAAATTAGTGCGTATGTTTGTTACTAGCAGACTTGTCTTGTCCAGGAATGCCCTCCTTGCCTGTTCTGGTCTGCTTCTTATGTCTTCCTTGCTTCGTGCGTCATGTGTTATATCGCTTCCATGGTAGCAGAATTTCTTAACGTAGTCTATTTGGTGATCACCAATTTTGACGCTAAGTTACTCAGTATTCTCAATTCTGCTACTTCTCATTACTTTTGTATTTTTACAGCTTACTCCCAGTCCATATTCTGTACTCATTATGCACTGTTCATTCCAGGCAACAGATCTTCTCATTCTTATTCATTTTGACTGAGGATAGCAATATCTTCATCGAAAATTATCGATGTCATCTCTCCCTTTGAATATTAATCCCGTTCTTGAATGCTTCTTTTATTTCCAGCATTGCTTCTTTGATGTATAGGTTGAACAGTAGAAGTGGAAAACTGCATCCCTGTGTTGCACCTTTTGTAATCCGAGCACTTCGTTCTTGGTCTTCCACTCTTATTGTTCGCTCTTGATACTTGTGCATGTTCTGTGTTACCCATTCTTCCCATCGCCTACTCCCACTTTGCCTAGAATTTAGAAAATCTTGAATCATTTTACATTGTCTAATGTTTTTCATAGGTAAACAAATCCACCGAGGGCGTTTTGATTTTTCTTCAGTCTTTTTATGAGATATAAATTTCTATATGTAGTATATGAAGAGGAAACGTTTCCTCAGAAAATTTGAAAATCTCTTGATCGGCTTATTTCAGGTTTTTACAAGATGCTCTAACGAAGTTTAGGGCAGACAAAGACTACCAAAAATCTTGATAGTGCTTGACCGGTTTATTACAGAGTTTTGCACTATAATGGTCAAATATCTTGTTTTCTTAACATTGTTAAATTGCCAAGCATAGCCGAGTTCTCTAGTTAACAATATATTCCAAATAAGTTTAATATGTTATAGAATGGTTAAATTCATAAAATGAGAAATATTTACAAATATTGCGCAAAAGAATACCTCATGTCTAAATACAACAGAACTACAGAAAAAGGCGGAAAACGCTTATGACGTTCTCTAGTGTGCATTCCTTCGTGTGTTTCTAAAATCAGGCTGAAGTGCAGATAAAAAAACATCGCGTGTCTCTTATCTACCCTATCATCTAGATACAAGGCTCTCACCTACTGAATACAAACCTGAGGGCAAAGAGTTAAAGATATAGCGTCCCCATACCAATATGTATAGTATGTTATGCAAGTGAAGTGAGACATACAAAAACTATAAAAAAGACTGTGTAACTATGAAAAATGTAACGACTGTGTTTTGTATGAATAATTACGAAAATTAATAGTTTAAAAAACAAAGACAATAATGATGTATTTGAAAAATAAACGTTATCATTGCACTGATAAGTGTTCAGCTGCGGTCTTCAACCGATTAACATAATTAAAGGCTCTCTCTCTCCCTCCCTCCCTCCCTCTATGGTTGTCTAGGTCTGTAATGTGATGTAATGGAGTGTATTACTGAGGTGATGTGGAATAGACAATAAGTTCAAATGTTAAAGTTTCAAAGTGTTAAACACGTGTCAAATAATCCCAGTTTTCAGAATTATAGCATTGTTTGCAGCAGAGCGAAAACAGCATCACTGGAGAAGCAGGCTACCGCCATTACGCGGCACATTTAAAATTTACATCATTGCTTTACAGGGAGCGTTATTATGCGCGTAGTTTGCTTTATGATTTTTCTTCCAGCAAAGCTGGGGATCTGGATCAGGCAGTTTCATTGACGAATATGGCAGTCGTTTTAAGGTACTGTGTGGAATTAGGCCATGGCCTGTACTACGTCTAATCGGCTACGAGTTTTGTTAAAAAGAGTCAACATTATACGTGACCTAGCACGTTGAAAAGCAAAGTGACAGTTACAAGCATATTTATTTCCGTAAAGAATTATCAGGGTGTGTTTGGACGTGTTTTAATGTGTTCGTAAGATATCGATCGTATGTTGCTAGAATACTTTTTACCATTTTATCAGTTATAGCAAAATAACGCCACATACGGAAAATTTCACTGAAAAAGTAATATTTAATTAATATAATAATAATATTTTCAAGGAACAAATATGAAACTTAATTTAGCCAGAATACGTGCACATTAAAATTTGACGCCCAATAACGCAGGGCACGAATAAATTGTAAGACTTAATTAATTTCATTACCGTATTTGTATGTATTGAGCATTAATTATACCTGTATGTTTTTTCTTACAAGTAAACCACGTGAAAATAAGTGTGTAAAGAAGAGAATGGTATAAGATAGGTACGAACCTAAGAAGAAAAAGTCTCTACGTTGCAAAGATTACTGTTGAAAAGGAAGAGAAAAATCTCAACTTCACATATAAAGTAAGAGGTGTAGAGCTTGTACTTGCACTTTCATGTGGTTTTAGTAGTAATTGTACAGGAGATTAATTGTGTTACGTTGTATGACCGAAGTGTTTATTAAATACGAGGGCAAAGTTATTTATTTATGTGTATATTGCTTTACTGTCTCGTAATGAGTGAAGAATACTGTGTGCAATTACTGATCGGACATATACTTACGTGTTTATAGGCAGGGTCAATTTAGGCAAACAAGTAGAATCACAAGCTAGCCGAGGCATGTCTGAGCAACGTACTGTTCACAATTTAGAGGAAGCTAGTCAGCCAACATTGCAGGTGCTAGTTCTGCAGAACGAATGTCGTTTACTGATTGTAATATCATGGAGAAACCAACATAGTTACAGCTACGTAACCGAATATTACTCTGGGAACAGACAAGGTTGAAGGCGCACCAGTGTTTTCTCCGATTCCAGACCCATTTGCAGAATTTTTAAGAAAGCTGGAAGAACGCGATAGGGAGCGCGATAGACCGTTAGAATTAAAATTGAATGATTGTGACAAAAAAGTAGAATAACGACTAAACGAAATAAAAGTGAATTTACCGAGTTTATAAAAGCATGTAAAGACTTACCCGAATTAGTCAATACATTAGCAAGCCAGTTACAAACTTTGCAAACAGATCATAAAGTAGTGAAAGAAGTTGTACAGAAAATAACGGAGCGTTAAGGGAATGTAGAACTCGAAACGAAGAAAACCGTAGAGGAGCATTTGACTGAACAGACAAAGAAAGCTAAAGGAGGGTTCAGCCAGTGATTAGAAGTTAAAGATAGAGATATTGTTGAACATGCAGAAACTGAACTAAAAAGTGCTGTACAATGAATAATAGTGAGCTCCCATATAACAATGTTGTTAACACAAAGTTTACTATATCTGAGCCAAGATGTTCAGTCAATAAAGTAGAATCTGGCATACCAACTTTGGAATAATAACAATACCGAGCGCGTGTATGGCAGGGATAAGGAAGTAGATACAAGGAATAAACAGTAATATGCACCGAGGAAACATGTATGGCAATGGTCACAGTTTTCCTGACAAATATGCTCAGTGTTCCGTTTGTGACGCAAGTAGCCACAGCCGGATTAGCAAACAACAAATGCCAGTTGTGGTGCCTACAGTATCGAATATATTATGAGAAGAAAGCTTTATTAAACACAAGCAATTTCAACCCTACAGAACTAGTAGCAAAGCCCGATTAGCAGACAATAAATGGCAGCCTTATTAAACACAGGCAATTTCAATCTGATACAGATGAAAAGAGATCAATTACAAGCTTGTTTGTGTGGCCGTCCTCCGCAGCAAGCATATAAATACTTGTTTTGTAAATAAAACTGCCTTTTCCTGCTGCTAGTCTATTTATCCCATACGCGTTTCTGCCTTCTCCTGTTCTAAGGCATCATTAGTGGGATCTACACTCCTGGAAATGGAAAAAAGAACACATTGACACCGGTGTGTCAGACCCACCATACTTGCTCCGGACACTGCGAGAGGACTGTACAAGCAATGATCACACGCACGGCACAGCGGACACACCAGGAACCGCGGTGTTGGCCGTCGAATGGCGCTAGCTGCGCAGCATTTGTGCACCGCCGCCGTCAGTGTCAGCCAGTTTGCCGTGGCATACGGAGCTCCATCGCAGTCTTTAACACTGGTAGCATGCCGCGACAGCGTGGACGTGAACCGTATGTGCAGTTGACGGACTTTGAGCGAGGGCGTATAGTGGGCATGCGGGAGGCCGGGTGGACGTACCGCCGAATTGCTCAACACGTGGGGCGTGAGGTCTCCACAGTACATCGATGTTGTCGCCAGTGGTCGGCGGAAGGTGCACGTGCCCGTCGACCTGGGACCGGACCGCAGCGACGCACGGATGCACGCCAAGACCGTAGGATCCTACGCAGTGCCGTAGGGGACCGCACCGCCACTTCCCAGCAAATTAGGGACACTGTTGCTCCTGGGGTATCGGCGAGGACCATTCGCAACCGTCTCCATGAAGCTGGGCCACGGTCCCGCACACCGTTAGGCCGTCTTCCGCTCACGCCCCAACATCGTGCAGCCCGCCTCCAGTGGTGTCGCGACAGGCGTGAATGGAGGGACGAATGGAGACGTGTCGTCTTCAGCGATGAGAGTCGCTTCTGCCTTGGTGCCAATGATGGTCGTATGCGTGTTTGGCGCCGTGCAGGTGAGCGCCACAATCAGGACTGCATACGACCGAGGCACACAGGGCCAACACCCGGCATCATGGTGTGGGGAGCGATCTCCTACACTGGCCGTACACCACTGGTGATCGTCGAGGGGACACTGAATAGTGCACGGTACATCCAAACCGTCATCGAACCCATCGTTCTACCATTCCTAGACCGGCAAGGGAACTTGCTGTTCCAACAGGACAATGCACGTCCGCATGTATCCCGTGCCACCCAACGTGCTCTAGAAGGTGTAAGTCAACTACCCTGGCCAGCAAGATCTCCGGATCTGTCCCCCATTGAGCATGTTTGGGACTGGATGAAGCGTAGTCTCACGCGGTCTGCACGTCCAGCACGAACGCTGGTCCAACTGAGGCGCCAGGTGGAAATGGCATGGCAAGCCGTTCCACAGGACTACATCCAGCATCTCTACGATCGTCTCCATGGGAGAATAGCAGCCTGCATTGCTGCGAAAGGTGGATATACACTGTACTAGTGCCGACATTGTGCATGCTCTGTTGCCTGTGTCTATGTGCCTGTGGTTCTGTCAGTGTGATCATGTGATGTATCTGACCCCAGGAATGTGTCAATAAAGTTTCCCCTTCCTGGGACAATGAATTCACGGTGTTCTTATTTCAATTTCCAGGAGTGTATAACGATACAGTTTTGTTAGGTTTAGATTATTTAAGTTCACTTCGCGATTTTTTTTGTAAAAATGTAATTACATACGATTTGCTGATCTTCGTTTCCTCACATCTGGTCTGGGGGTCGCATTATCACTTTTATCACTGCCATATAATCACAACTTTGTGTTCTAGCCTACCTCACACTGTTCACCATGTTTCTCACTCTTTTTTGTGGTGTACTACTGTTCTTTTGTCACTCGATACAGGACAATCAGAAAAAGATGAAAGAAAACACAAGATGATACACAATGACATACAAACACAAACTCACCCACAAAATCACCAACATTTTCAAAAGACAGGAAATTAACATAGCATATACAACAGACAATTGTATAGAAAAATAAACCCCAAAACCTAAAAAACAGATATATATATACCAGAAAACAGGTATAAATCAACTACAGTGGAACACTTATGAAGGCACATACATAGGACAAACTGGTAGAACATTTGATGTCAGATACAAAGAACACATGAGAGCCTGGAAATATGGTACAAACCACTCCACATTTGCAGAACACCTAAAAGAAAACGACCACAAACCAACCACTAGAGAAGGTGACACGAAAATAATTAGAATCAACAATAAAAAACACCTCCTAACCATGCAAGAAAATTACCACATGCAGAAAACCAAAGCAGAAGGGAAAATCCTGTTGAATGACCAAGTACACATGCAAAGCAATTCATTATTTGCACTAATAGATAAAATAATAGAATAACGTTCGCAAAAAGGATTAATATAATAATACTGTCTAATATAATAATAATAATAATAATAGAACCCAAGATCATTACACTCACTCATCCATGAACCCGAACACAGAATACTGAAACGAAAAGTCAAATCACCTGTCACCAAAGTTCTCAGCCACTCGCTAACAGCTAGTACACCCCCTCTCCCCCCCCCCCTCCCCCCCAAAAATATAAAGAAAACCTCTTCGGTTCTATCCCAACCTCTCTCTCTCCCTCTCTCTCTCTCTCTCTCACTTATACACACGCACTGTATAAACATCATAAATAGAAGTTAGTCTCGAATATATACTTCGTTAGGTTGGCAACAAATAGGTAAATATACCAAAGAGGATGAAACACGTAATGGAGTCGCAACATTTACGTTGTGAAAAACAGTGTACGACGAAATAGTTGTATCGAGGGACAAAAGAACAGTAGTACACCACAAAAAAGACTGAGAAACATCGTGAACAGTGTGAGGAAGGCCAGAACACAAAGTTGTGCTTATATAGCAGTGATAGAAGTGATAGTGCGACCTCCAGACCAGATGTGAGGGAACGCAGATCAGCAAATCGTAAGTAATTACTTTTTTACAAAAAAACAAATCGCGAAGTGAACTGTTTAATAATCTAAAACTAACAAATCTGTATCGTTATAGGTCCCACTGATGACGCCTTAGAACAGGAAAAGGCGAAACGCGTATGGGATAAATAAAGTGACTAGCAGCAGGAAAAGGCAGTTTTATTTACAAAACAAGAGACCAATTCATCTTGTAGTATTCATAAGAGGATTTAAGGAACATACAGCTATGTGCGTAGACAGAGGGGACAGAAAATACAATGTAACATCACACATATGCAAGGCAAAGCAGCGATATGGGCAACGCAAATTGCGGAAACTTGCAATACATGGGAACAATTCGAAAAAAAAGTTTTAATCGAAACTTTGATCTTGTATTCAAGAACGGTTGCGAAAACAAGTTTACAGCCCAGCGATGTATAACTACGAATACTACTTGGATGAACCTACCGGAAATCGCGGTTACACAAAGCGCGGCTACCGAACCACATCAAAGAAAAGCTTGTTAACCTACGGGGCACGTCAGTGTTAGATTCTGTTCATCTAATAAAAGAAGTCATAAAGTAGAATAGCGAGCACGGTAATGGTAATTCATCTCTGTGCAGGAGACATTCGTCAAATCACAATAGCAATGGAAATGAATGAAAAAATGCGTACAATTATGATAACGGATGCCACAGGACGGGAATGGTCATCCGTCTTTTAACAGGAAACATGAGCATGAGGATAGATTCAACTCAGGCCAAAATAGTAAGGCGAATTGGAGAAATACTCGAAATTCTGGACAAGGTGGCACTCCTGGACAATGGAATCGGAATCAGGGACCTCTTCCTGTAAGTAGGCTGTTTAGGTTTTTATGTTGGTAACGCCACATAGCGCTCTGTATGAAAATCGCTGACTGTGCTGTGTGCAATATGTGACTGGTTGGCATTGCTGGAATATTCGCTAATGTAGTGTTGGGCAGTTGGATGTGAACAGCGCGTAGCGTTGTGCAGTTGGAGGTGAGCCGCCAGCAGTAGTGGATGTGGGGGGAGAGATGGCAGAGTTTTGAGAGCGGACGATCTGGACGTGTGTCCGTCAGAAAAAGGAAATTTGTAAGACTGGATGTCATGAACTGATATATATATTATGACTTTTGAACACTATTAAGGTAAATACATTGTTTGTTCTCCATCAAAATCTTTCATTTGCTAACTACGCCCACCAGTAGTTAGTGCCTTCAGTAGTTAGAATCTTTTTATTTAGCTGACAGTATTGGCGCTCGCTGTATTGCAGTAGTTTGAGTTACGAAGATTTTTGTGAGGTAAGTGATTCATGAAAGGTATAGGTTATTGTTAGTCAGGGCCATTCCTTTGTAGGGATTATTGAAAGTCAGATTGCGTTGCGTTAAAAAAAAAAGAAAAAGAAAATGTTGTGTGTCAGTTTACTGTTGATCAGAATAAGTAAAGAGAGAAATGTCCGAGTACGTTGAGTTTTGCTCAGCTGCTTGAAAAACAAATAACGCAAGACGTTCACCAGCATAGTAATACATAATTTTTCTAAGGGTACGTTTCATTCTGAACACTACCAATAAGCATAATAATATTACCCGTAACGCACAAGGGCTAAATCCCAGTGCACCGCAATGGCTAAACACTAACCAGAGTGTGAGAATCACAGACGTAATGGATGATATCCGCCCCGGAATGTTTTAATCGTGAGACGAGTTTTGGCAGAAATATGCTCTCTGTTGTTGGCCGTGAGACGGAGTGAGAGCAACATGGACTTGGTAGGCAATAGTATTGGAATTTTAAGATACAACGAAGCAATCAGATTGCAACAAAGGCCACTAAACGAACCTCGTTCTTGTCCACAGAAAGACACTTTCTTAGTACAAGCTGTGGTCGAAGTAAGTATTTGTGGAATACCAGTTAAGACGAGGAGTCAAGACTATAAGTCACTAACATTGCCAATAAAATCCCAGTAAAATACTGCAAGGTGACTGGTGCTATTGGCGCTCAATCGCAAACCATTTAGCATAAGGTACAGGTGGAGATTTTAATCGAAAGGGAAACGACATTGTGCACCTTTCTCGTAGTTAAACGATTGGTGATGGCCTGTAAACTGAGTTGAGAGTTTCTCCGCAAGAGGCAAGCAAATGTTGATCCCTCCAATGGTGAACTCATATTTTTGAATGAAGGTCGGAGACTTTCATTGGCAATGATAAAGATGAAAGAGGTGCGTGATAAATGTCTATATGTAGTACATGATCAATAATATCAAGGTAACGTGCAAGGGGTTACAAATATTGCAGATCAACAATAACTTATACAGTGGAGAATTCTGTTATATTGAAATGATGGATGAAAATTGAATTGATTTCCTAGAAGGTAAGTGAGTCAGTTTATTTGACCACTGGCCAGCAATTTGAGATAAATTAGTTGTTTACTAAATATTTAGAAGTATTTTCAGGGAAACCCGGTATTATCAAGTGGTATATGTACCATATTGAGGTAAAACTACATGATATATTCTGCCACGGCACATGCTCCGTCCCATGGACTAGAAACGAGTCTCTTACTAAAGAGATGAGAATAATGATGAAACAGGATATTGTCGATCCGCCTCTGTCGACCCACGATAAATCGTCAGACTTAAACAAGAAAAATAAGAGGTGGCAGCTGCTATATGCAGGGCCTTACAAGGTAATTAGTATCCCGTATAGGTGTACTTATTTACTTGCAGATATAGAAGGCAATAAAATCAAGGCTTTGTGTCCGTACAGGGATCTGAAGAGGTAGTCAAGCTGATGACAAGTACGTAGTAGTTGAATGTTGAAGTACAGTAGTTGCAAGTAATGTTATTTTGCTCAAACATTATTCTGTGTAAGAATATATGTTGTTGTCAATATGTTTTAATGAAATATACTGATCATGCAGACAAGTCTGCACTGTCTTCTGCGGTACACTACTGAATATTTCTACATAGAACTACCACAGCCAACCGATTGAAAATAATTTTTATACGTTGACCTAGGTTTCGACACCTCTAAGGATGTTTTCATCAGAATGAAATTTAAACAACTGTGAAGTTACATCACAGTCTCATGTTCACTACAAGATATACGTACCAAACGCTGAAACATTTTTAATTTTAATTTTTGACTTGAACATGTCAGCTGGTAATTTTGATTATTGCTTGCTCGCAAAGTCACTTTACGGTTGCTAAAATTTCATTGTGATGAAGATACCCTTAGAGATGTCGAAACCTAGGCCAATGTATTACAAATAGGTTGCAACCGGTTGACAGTGGTATTTCTCCGTTGAAACTTATATACGGTTGCTGAGAGACAGCCATGTTCAAAACTGTACTGAATATTTACTAGAAGATAGTTCACAATTTGGAGATGCGTAACTAAATAACCTTCAAATTGAGTAATTTTCTTAAAAATGAAACAATTTAGTAACTGGACGTGACTAAGGATCGGGGCGAGTGTTTTGGTTTACCTGTAGGGACATACACAGCCGTCCTCGGAAATGTAATCACAAATGACAAATAGTAACTGTTTTCTTAAAATAACACGCAAATGAAAGTAAAAAATTATTGTGAAGTCAGGCCGGAGTCTAAAAGCCAGGTCGCAGTGATCCAGTGATCGGTTATTTGACATGGCGTGATATGAAAGAATTAAACATCGTATTCTACTGTTTCATATATAGATCTGTAAAAAGAAACGTGTTAATCGCTCTCTAATGTGAGAATCTTGCAAAATAAGACTGAAGTGCCAAAGAAACTGGTACACGTGCCTAATATCGTGTAGGGCCCCAGCGAGCAAGCAGAAGTGCCGCAAAATGACGTGGCGTGCATTCGACAGATGTCTGAAGAAGTGGTCTAAGGACCTGACACGATGGATCCTGCAGGGCTGTCCATATATCCGTAAGAGTACGAAGGGAAGAGATCTCTTGTGAACAGCACCTTGCAAGGCATCCCAGACATAGTAATGTTCATGTCTGGGGAGTTTGGTCGCCAGCGGAAGTATTTAAACTTAGAAGAGCGTTCCTGGAGTCACTCTATAGCAGTTCTGGACGTGTAGGGTGTCGCATTTTCCGGTTGGAATTGCCCAAGTCCTCGGAATGCACAATGGACATAAATGGATGCAGGTGATCGGACAGGATGCGTACGTTAAGTGTCACCTGTCCAATTGCATCCGCTCATCACCATTACAGAGCCTCCACCAGCTTGAACAGCCCCCTGCTGACATGCAGTGTCCATGGATTCATGAGGCTGTCTCCATACCAGTACACATCCATCCGTACGATACAATTTGAAACGAGACTCGTCCGAGCAGGCAACATGTTTCCAATCATCAACAGTCCAATGTTTGTGGTGACGGGGCCCAGGAGAGGCGTATAGCTTTGTATCGTGCCGTCATCAAGGATACACGAGTGTGCCTTCGGCTCTGAAAGCCCATATCGGGGTTCGCACATTGACACTTGTTGACGGCCCAGCATTGAAATCTACCTCATTTGTAGATTATCAGCCTTGGACGGTTCTCTTCAGTCGTCGTTGCTTCCATTCTTACACGATCTTCTTCTGGCCGCAGAGATGTCGGAGATTTGATGTTTCACCGGATTTCTTATATTCACGGTACATTTGTGAAATGGTCGTACGCGAAAATGCCCATTTCATCGCTACCACGCAAATGCTGTGTCCTATTGTTCGTGCGGCGACTATAACACCACGTTAGAACTCACTTAAATCTTGATAACCTACCACTGTAGCAGCAGTAACCGATCTACCAACTGCGCCAAAGACTTGGTGCCTTATATAGGCGTTTACGACCGCAGTGCCGTGTTCTGCCTGTTTACATATCTCTGTATTTGAATAGGCATCCCTATACCAGTTTCTTTGGTCTTCAGTGTAGAGTGTACTAACATGAACTTTATAAAAAAGCATGTTAATCGCTCAGAACCCTGTTAAACATATGATAACTGAGACTGTACAAACAGTGGTTAGTGAAGGTTTTCTGGGACAGAAACGTCAATATGAGCACAAAATAGGACAGTGGCAACCAGGGTTTCAAACTTAAAGTGTGCGAAACTATTGTGAAGTGACATTACGTAAAGTATGGACAGTGATTTGATGCATAAAGTGCACAGGCAATGCTTTTGGAACTGTCGCAAGTTTGGCGTAGTCAACTATCAGCATTCGTTGCCAGCAACTGTCGCGTCGGCGTAAACAGTTCAAGGTCGCGGCGCTGAATGCTTTCCAAACAGAGAATGCAAACGAACGCTTACTGGTAGACGGACGCTAAAAGAGCGCGTGCTTGTGTGTAAACTGTTCGTTTGTTTGTTTATTTATACACTACGTGCAAAAACACTATCAACAACTGTGTCTAAGACTTATGAACCCGTGACACCCAAGCCAAATAAAAACTTTCAGAAATGGTCCTGTGCTAGACTACAATAACTAAACCATGATGCGTTTTCCTACAGCGTTAACGTCAGTCCTAGTACAGAATGGAATGCTGTAATCTGGGTTTTTCTATGCACGTGCTGACCGATTTGTCCAGCATAAGGAGAGTATCACCAATGTCGAACGAGACGAGACCGCGCGAGACATGTACGGCAGAAGACAACAGCTGAGAGTCCTGAACTCTATGCCGTATTCCAGCCGGGCGTACTCCATGCCAGGACTAGATATTTTTAAAAAATACCGGGAATCCCATGTGTACATATTTAAAAAATATCACTATCGGTCCTCGATACATCGAAAAAATTATGGAGATATCGACGGAAAATATTTCGACGTACCGGAAAAAAAACTGCTGTACATTGCAAATATACTGCCAGTTTTTAGGGCTTTATATTGAAGTATTGATTTATTATTAGATATTCTGTACTTCAAGAAACTAGAACGCTGTTTATCCCCGTTACAGGAAGAACTGAAAGGAAAACGTTGCAAGTTCACGCTTGGCGATGACAACTTTGCTAGATGCTAGAAATGGTAACTGTAGGTAAGTAGCACAATAAAAGGTATTCGATGGGTCCGTTGCTCAGATTCGTCACATATCGAATTTATCTGGAACACTTCGCGCAGACTTCCCTGTTTTTACATGTCTGCAAACGCCAGCGATCTAGATATTATAGTGTTAAAACTGCGTGCTGAAGTTAAACATTGCATTTTCTGTCGGTAGCGTTGAGCGCCGATTACGTCAGCATTTCCGCTCACACGTCTCCGCCCACCCCAAAGACCAATCCTGTTGTTTCTATTTTTGTTCATCAGTTTCAGCAGCTGTTTTTGAAAACAATGCCGATGTGTAGAAATAGCACACTAGTTCCGTTAAAAATGGTTTTTAGTTCAACTGCTGTGCTGTTTCTTGACACCGAATATCTTGTTATTCCATTCACACCGCCTCCCCAAAAAATGGTTCAAATGGCTCTGAGCACTATGGGACTCAACTGCTGTGGTCATAAGTCCCCTAGAACTTAGAACTACTTAAACCTAACTAACCTAAGGACAGCACACAACACCCAGCCATCACGAGGCAGAGAAAATCCCTGACCCCGCCGGGAATCGAACCCGGGAACCCGGGCGTGGGAAGCGAGAACGCTACCGCACGACCACGAGATGCGGGCACCGCCTCCCCGTTCCAGTGCAATCACACTTCTTCTTGTGCCATCTATACTTGTTTTACACAGTCAAAGAGAAAGACTGGAAGTGATGAAAACCCAAAAGGTAGGAAGACTCTTTTATGCAGTGAAATTAAAATTGTGGCCTACTTCTGTTTCAAAATAAAAAAGTTTCAAATATTTAACGAAAATTGCGAAAAGAATGTAATATAAAACAAAAATATTGGCACTCGATATTGCCGTTTCGATATCAAAATATGAACGTATCATTGAGAGAAATATCGCCGATGTATATCGATATTTCTTTGGAAAGTATATCGATATATGGATAGGTGATGTTTCATAAACAGCCCTACTACACGCCAATTGCAGTACACGGGCGAAGACTCGGCGACACAACAGCGGCCACGTAGGAGACCAGCTAAACGCGACTGAGAAAACATCTCGCAAACGTCAAATTTTGTTGTAAATGTTCATATCCGAACAATCAGAAATCATGTGTGTATAACGAAAAACACTGTTCAAACTAAATATAAGGTGTACTTCATGTGAACAATGTACGAGGGCAGTTCAATAAGTAATGCAACACATTTTTTTTCTGAAACAGGGGTTGTTTTATTCAGTATTGAAATACACCAGGTTATTCCTCAATCTTTTAGCTACACAACACTATTTTTCAACGTAATCTCCATTCAATGCTACGGCCTTACGCCACCTTGAAATGAGGGCCTGTATGCCTGCACGGTACCATTCCACTGGTCGATGTCAGAGCCAACGTCGTACTGCATCAATTACTTCTTCATCATCCGCGTAGTGCCTCCCACGGATTGCGTCCTTCATTGGGCCAAACATATGGAAATCCGACAGTGCGAGATCGGGGCTGTAGGGTGCATGAGGAAGAACAGTCCACTGAAGTTTTGTGAGCTCCTCTCGGGTGCGAAGACTTGTGTGAGGTCTTGCGTTGTCATGAAGAAGGAGAAGTTCAAAAAATGGCTCTGAGCACTATGGGACTTAACATCTATGGTCATCAGTCCCAAGGAGAAGTTCGTTCAGTTTTTTGTCCCTACAAACACGCTGAAGTCGTTTCTTCAATTTCTGAAGAGTAGCACAATACACTTCAGAGTTGATCGTTTGACCATGGGGAAGAACATCGAACAGAATAACCCCTTCAGCGTCCCAGAACACTGTAACCATGACTTTACCGGCTGAGGGTATGGCTTTAAACTTTTTCTTGGTAGGGGAGTGGGTGTGGCGCCACTCCATTGATTGCCGTTTTGTTTCACGTTCGAAGTGATGAACCCATGTTTCATCGCCTGTAACAATCTTTGACAAGAAATTGTCACCCTCAGCCACATGACGAGCAAGCAATTCCGCACAGATGGTTCTCCTTTGCTCTTTATGGTGTTTGGTTAGACAACGAGGGACCCAGCGGGAACAAACCTTTGAATATCCCAACTGGTGAACAATTGTGACAGCACTACCAACAGAGATGTCAAGTTGAGCACTGAGTTGTTTGATGGTGATCCGTCGATCATCTCGAACGAGTGTGTTCGCACGCTCCGCCATTGCAGGAGTCACAGCTGTGCACGGCCAGCCCGCACGCGGGAGATCAGACAGTCTTGCTTGACCTTGCGGCGATGATGACACACGCTTTGCCCAACGACTCACCGTGCTTTTGTCCACTGCCAGATCACCGTAGACATTCTGCAAGCGCCTATGAATATCTGAGATGCCCTGGTTTTCCGCCAAAAGAAACTCGATCACTGCCCGTTGTTTGCAACGCACATCCGTTACAGACGCCATTTTAACAGCTCCATACAGCGCTACCACCTGTTGGAAGTCAATGAAACTATACGAGACGAAGCGGGAATGTTTGAAAATATTCCACAAGAAATTTCCGGTTTTTTCAACCAAAATTGGCCGCGAAAAAAAATGTGTTGCATTACTTATTGAACTGCCCTCGTATTTCTAAAATTTTCAACATAACTGCAAGTAAAACCTAGAATACAAAGTGGAAAGGGTACAAATGGGCTCCGTCGTGGTTTTCTTGCGTTTCCCATTGATCTTCCCCCTAATAGGGGTGCTATACAGCTATACAGGGTCCGATGCAAGTGAATAAAAACCTGTACCCGTAAATCTAGCACTTAAGGTGAAGCTGCAATAAGGTAGTAATTATTATAATGTAAAGGAAGACCCCCAAACGAATATCACAAACGAACTTAAATGAATGCAAACTGATAACCTGAACACTGAATCATAACTGTGGACACCAGTGGAACAATGACGAGTGTACTGCAGTTGAAACGTCCCCTTTTAACAATTTTACACGACTGTGCTTAAACGTCCCCTTACAATAATTTTTACATACGACAGTGCTTAACCGTCCCCTTTGAACAATTTTACACGACTGTGCTTAAACGTCCCCTTTCAATAATTTTTACATACGACAGTGCTTAACCGTCCCCTTTGAACAATTTTACACGACTGTGCTTAAATGTCCCCTTTCAATAATTTTTACACAACTGTGCTTAACCTGACGCACAATATTTTTTTTTTTAGCGCAACGCAATCTGACTTTCAACACACAATATTTTGTTAGCGCAACGCAATCTGACTTTCAAAATTCTCTACAAGAGAATGGCCCTGACTAACATTAAACTATACGTCTCACAAATCACTTACCTCACCAAAAATCTTCGCTGCTCAAGCTACTGCAATACAGCGAGCGCCACTACTGCCAGCTAAATAAAAGATTCAAACTATGGAAGGCACTAACTACTGATAGGGATAGTTAGCAAATGAAAGATATTAATAGAGAACAAACAATGTATTTACCTTGATATCATCATATATATAGCAGTTCATGACAAATTACAAAACTCCGCCATCTCTCTCCCCACATCCACCACTGCTGGCGGCTCACCTCCAACTGCCCAGCGCTACGCGCTGTTCACAGCCAGCTGCCTAACACTACAATGGTTGAGTATTACAACAATGCAAAGCAGCCACAGACTGCACACGGCACAGCCGGTGATTTTCATACTGAGGTGGCGTTACCAATAAAAAAACCTAAACAGCCTACTTACATAGCCCCCATGCTCCCCACAAAAAATTTTACAAATTTTGTTGGGCACTGGCCAATACATATTTGTTAAAATTTGTTTTCACAATTACAATAACAAAGAAATCAAATGCACACACTTATTGATACAATGTTGGTCAAAAGCTAAAATTTTCTCACAGTCCATAAAGACAGTCCTGATCATTCATCACATTGCAGTGTTTTTCTCAAAGTCTGAGCAGTAAAAGAAAATGCACACGGAAGTAGTGGATTTCCATGCAGTCTTGAAGAAGTATCGTTGTCCTTCCAACGGAAAGACAGTGTTGACTCTTGAGATGTTGACAGGTAATGGGCCACAACAGAGCAAACCCACAGCGGAGTCAATCGAAGTTTTGAAGAGTATTGGTGGGTAGGTCATCACAGAGCAGACCCACTGTAGTCCTGGTAGAAATGACGGTACTGGTGGGCCACCAGAGGTGCAGACCCACTGTAGTCCTTGTAGAGATGGCCAGCAGCCATCTGTTGTGACTGTGCAGGTGCACAATCACCATTGAAGAGTCTTGCGGATAATTTAGCAAGTCCATAACCACCACTTGTGCACTCACAAAGTTTTTGGAATAGTCCTCAGAACCAGCAATGCTGTTATCCAGTCCCTTGCTGAATCATTAAAACATATGCAAACACTATCACTCCCTACTTCTCACATATTGTGCATATGCTATGACCAACAGAAACGAGTGCAGTCAAAATATACTTAATTTGAAGACCTGGTGTCAATTACAATATTATAACATGAGAATACAATTACAAAGGTACAAAATACATTAGTAAAGAACATAACAATACAGATAACATTTGTAGTAAAACAGGCTTTACAAAAGAATAGAAATAAACATATACATCAGTGTTACAAAAATAATGACATAAGTACATACATAAAGATCAGAACAACTTTTGAAACATCAACATCACACATGAGCATTAAAACAGAACAGATAAATGTCTAAACATCTTTACAAAGTAAATAACATATTATCAATGCAAATTATATTTGAGGATCACAGTATTCCTCATCATAGTGAATGTAGCTTAGTATTAGAAAAATTCTACAACATAAGTATTATCAGATATACATATAAATACAGGAAAAACATAAATACACAAGGGAACACAAACACATAGTGGGATAACACAATGGAAAGGACAGGGTTTCTTTTCAGTGTAACTTTTGGTACTGCAGTATTTTGTGAACAAAACCTTTTTTGTTCTTGGAGATCTCCCTTTGTTCATCATTATTCCCAAATGGTCCTATCTGTACCTCTTTTCTGTATTCTAACCATATTTCTTTCAAAATAATTATTTCTCATTGTACAATACTCATTTTGGCCCTATCTGTTTCTTGTGACTTGTCAATGCATTTCTTCCAATTCATCATAGTTAGTTTCTTATATAGTCTACCCCCTCTTAAGCTAACTTAAATCTACTGAGCTCAGATGCTAAACTAAGGGACGAGGCAATGCAGCAGCACATAACAAATTAACACAAACAGCAATGACAAAAAAAACGCAGATTTGCGAAGCAAGCAGCATTAAGAAATTAGCAAAGCAATTGTAATATTACAACTAATCTAAGGCAATGTGCAACAAATAATAACAAGAAATAATTAGTAAAACTGGCTTAACAGAATAATACAAAGTCAAATTCAATAACACTATGCCTGGCAAACAGCAGCAACTTATACCTAAATATGACATAGCTCAAGCAGAAAAAATAGTACACTAAAGATAACAATGCAGATAAGGGAAATCTATAATCACATCTTAATGTCTAAGTAATTAAAGTGGTGCACCACAAAAACTAATTCTACAAAAAAATTACTAAGTACTAGAAAAGAAAATTATGTATGCAGTTCCTGTGAAGGTAAATGATTTTTTTTTTGCTCCATCATTGTTTTTTAAATTATTATTTACTCGATCTGTAGACAGAAAATATTTATATTAGTACATCTACAAAATTTTATTTGAACAAATGCTGCAGTGCAGCTAGAAACTAGATATCAAATGAAATAAGCAACTATGTACAAAGCAAAGCATAAAAATATCATTCAGTAGTCATGAGGTATTTCATAAGTTAGTAGAAAAATCTCTCAACTAGAGAGACAGTAGTCATAATCAGGTGTATAGACATAAAAATATTTCTCGTCATTTCAGTAGGCATCCAGTGTAATCATATGTTTTCAAGTTCGACCGTGTCGTTTTTGCGATGCTTTCTACAAAAGAATGTCAATAGCGATTATAATGGCCTCCCCCCTTTTTTTTTTTCTTCTACCTGTGCCGCTGGAAGGCTAATGGCTTTTTTTTTTTTGTTCGGGCGGCTGTCGCCCAGGTGGGTGCCCGCGACGCATTACGTGCAGGTGGTCTCTTAACTTTCGTACGGAAATATTTACGACAGCAGTTTCCACTACAATGGCAGTCTTATATAAAAATGTTTCACAGGTCAAGAATTAGCGTTGCAAATCTGTAAAAACAAAATCCTATGAATATAACAGTGTCCAAAAAATTTTCGTCGGCATTGTGATACATTCACGCATTTACACACATTTCATAATTCTAAAATACGATTCTTAGTTTCCAACATCCTTTTCCACAAAGCAGAGTTCCTATCCACTATTCATTACTCCTTACCTTATTATACATATACATATTCGTCGACACTTCAATATTTCATCGTAACATACGTATCATAATCAGATTCCTCATACAGCATCATCTCATTGATAATAAACATACCTCAACAACATAATACACATCGTCGCCATAAAAATAACATCATAACACCTCAGTCAACTCTCAAAATCGTCGTAGCTTCCTCCAATAGTTTCAAAACCTAAAAAAAATTCTCTGCTCATTTCAAAAGTGTCATCTGCCTCAAACGTACTTTAAAATCATGATTCCATACCAAACACATCATTCAAAGCTCACATAGTATCACAATGGTTCCGAAAAAATATGAACAGTTCACAAAGTACAGACAAAATACAATTTCGTAAGTGTGAAGGTATCCAACTGTGAAATTACGTAAACGTCTGTCACTAATGTAGTAAAAAAAATGTTTGTCTCTCTCAGGTAAATAATCAGATAGCTGTGTAATTTATGTGTTGGAGAAATATGGTACCGATGTGTAAAGTTGTATAAGCAAATACCATATTAGCTAGGGCTCCTTGTGCGTGCCAAACACATGGTACACAAAGTAAGCGTGTACCCCCCCTGAGGATTAATGTAATTATACCCTCAGGTGTTACAGATTACAGCAATGGAATGAAATATATCTCGGAAAACTTTCTTTGCAATTTAAAAATCTTTAAAAATAAATGTTTTAAGTACAAAATTAATCACTCAAATACGTGTCCTGTAGCGCTAAACTGTGCGTCTTGTTGTAAGATAATCTCTGTGTAAGTGTCGTAGATATCGTCCTCCGAAAGCTGAGTTCTGCAGAAGTCAATGTACTTACCTGATGATACACAAAAGTGAAATGCTTTGCGTATAGATATCTTAGTTATTACGCTTATTGTTGTGATGAAGAAAGTACTGTGCTGTAACGTATTGTTGTGCTACGGAAAAGGCTGCCTCATTGTTGCTATACCACAAAAGTTACAACTAAAACATGTTTTACTTTCCAGAAGAATTCAGAAAAACTGTGCAGATATAAAACAGATACACCGCAAAAGCAACAAGGTAAATTGTGTCACACATTAGTAGCGTCGTGATATAGTCGTGTAGGTGTCAAATAAACTAACCACTGTGTCATCTGGTATCTCACTGAAATTACTTTAAATCCAGAATGTATTTTCAAACAAACCAACATGTTGCATTAAAATCTCATTAGCAGTACTGGTAAATGTTCTTAGTATATGAGCCTTATAGTCGTTACGTAATCGTGCAACAAACAAGCAAGAATGCACACACACAATAACACTGTGTCGTCTGTTCACAATAACAAATGCATTCGTAATTTCTGTTGAAATACGTTCTCTTGGTTCTTGACTGGATATTTAACTTCAAACATTGTTGCATGTTAATAGTTTCTTAAGTCTGACAAAGCATACTAGAAATGTGAAGTGAAAAATTTTATGGCAAAGACAAAGTTAAAAAGCAGATTATCTTTCAATAAACGGTTTTATATGCGAAATGTGGTGTAAACCTTTACTCTTCCTAGTACTCAGAGTTTGGACTTGAATGCAATTATCATGCAGTATACGTCGGTAAAGAATACTGGAATTTTTCTCAAGGTTAGCGTCTATGTTATTTTTCTCTGAGCCAGCCAGCGCAGGTGGCTGCCTGCAGTGCGAGTCATTCATTGTCTGTTTCTTTGTTGGCGCGCGCCGTTATTGGGATTAGGAGACCGAACTTCTACAAATTCACCTTGACGAGAAGGCCCTGCCCTGTTTGAAGCTCGCCAGTTCTGATGCAATTCAGGTCTGTCGTTACGAATATATCGTCTGTCGTCATGTCGGTAGTTTACATAGTTTCTTGTTTGTCGGTCATGTGGTGGAGAATTTCTCCCTGAATCGTAACTGCGCGCTGAACTGTTGCGTCTGAAAGTATTCTGTCTCCCTTGATAATAATAGTTCTGGTTACCATATTGTCTGTTTCTCTGATTTTCTCTGTGATAGTCATTACCGCGGAAAGGTGATCTTTCCCTGTAATTATTATTCTGCCAGCGGTTGTAATAAGGGTGGTGTCTGTTTTGGTCACGAATTGTGTTGTGAGAATAGCCTTGTCGTGTCCATTTATTATTTCTTTCATCGCGGAATTGCGACCGATGTAATCTGTAATTGTTGTGCTCCTGCGTTCCGCGATTGTCAGTGTCAATTTCCAGTTCTTGTAAGAGTCCCTGAAAAGCTTCAATGTCGTCTTTGCAACGTCCTGCCAAAATAATATGTCGCAAATGTTCAGGCAGTTTGATTAAGCAAATGCGGATGAGTTCTGAGGGGCTGTATGGGTTTGACAGGTACTGATTCTTGTGCAACATGTCTTCAAAATATTTCACAAGACTGGAGAATTCAGATTGTTCGAAATGTTTCATCATTATGATGCCATGTTTTACTCGGTCTTGTGTGGCTTGAGACCAATATGCTGAGAGGAAGGCATGGTAAAATTCTCCTTCACTATGACAATCGTGAATGACCGAACGCATTCTTACAGCTGGTTCATTCTCTAAATAGCCACACACAAATTCTAATCTGTGTTCTAATGACCAGTTAGGGGGAAAACAATGAGAGAATTGATGGAGCCACGCTTGTGGATGAATGTCGTTGGCAGAATTTTTAAACGTTTTGAATTTACGTGTAGTAATGAACAGCTTATAGTCAAAGTCATCATGTCGGCGAGTCGCATATCGGTCATTGTTACCTCGTGTCGGCGGTTCCATCTCAAAATTCGGTGTGCCTTGCCAATTTCTTTCATAATTTCCGAAGAGTCCTGTATTATTATTTTGTGGTTGATCCGTATTTCTATGTCCCTCTTCCCGTATTGGGGCGCGAGTGTCCTCTGAAATACGTAATTCTTGTATTACCTGTGTCAGCTGATCTTGTACTTCGCGGATTTCTCTTTGGTGTTGCGTATTAATTTGATTTTGATTTTGTTTGAATTTTCTAATTTGTTCATACTCTTCTGTGTCAGTGAAGGCTACAGGTCTTGTGTCATTCAGATCATAATCTACCTTTGTAGATAAGTTAGTGAACTGATCTGAAAGTTCGGCTACTTTATCCGATAGTGTACTTATTTCCTCAGTGTGTTTTTCTGAACCAAGTTTCAGAGTATCTACTGTGTCCTTTAAGTTTTCCTGAGATTTTGCAAGTTGCGTAACCGAATCGGTAGATGCAACTGAGTCAGTTTTAGCCGACAAGGTCTCATGATTTTCATGAACAATTGTTTGCAGTTCTTTTATGGCTGCTTCGTGATTCTGTAGTGCATTTTCATGACGCGAAAAAATAGGTTGGAAATGCTCACAAATTTGTGTTTTTACGTCGTTACAGACTTTTTGACATTTCGATTCAATGTGATGTAACTCATTAGTTAAATCCTCACGTGTTTGTTCAAGCTTATGTTCCACTGAGTCTAACTTTTGAAGATTTTCTTCCATTGTGTCTAACTTTTGAAGATTTTGTACCATTCTGTCTAACTGTTGCTGTATTTGTCTCTCATTTTGTTCCATTGTGTCTAATTTTTGAAGCTTTTGCAGTGTTTGTCTCTGATTTTGTTCCAATTGTTTCTGATTTTGTTCCATTTGTTGCATTAATTGCAATAATAATGTATTAGTGTCTGGGATCTGTTTCTCTACGCTTTTCGGCAGTGCATTTGCACCGGAAACATTCACATTTTGACAAGCAGAAAATGTGTTTTGACTTATTTGAGAAAATGGTGATGACCCGAAACCTGAATCTATAGTATTTGCGAAATTGTGTCCTGTCATTTCGGATTCCTGAGCCGAGCTATTGCCGACCGATCGATCGATAATGCTTCCCTCTTCACTAATTGTTTCACTGTCCACGCCATTGTTTGAAACCCGCTCCATTCCCCTATGCGCAATTACCAAATTACTACTATTAACATTAGTTAATTCATTATTCTGCGGCGCTAACATACTGCTTTCGTCTTCGCTGTCATTTCTCAATTTACTTTGGAGCCTAGTGTTACGTTTTTCACACGCCATTATTGTCACAGTATTTCACACGACAACACAGAAAAACACAATTTGAAGATCAAAAAATAAGAGAACACATTAACATAGCACTGAAAATAATATGTAGTTAATTGCAAGCGCAGCTGCGAAATACTTGGTGCAAATCTACATGCATGCCACAACTGTTTTACTGTACAACAATGAAAAACTACAACTATAAAGGAGATTCTCTCTACTATTACGCGCTAGCAATAAACAAAATCTACACTAATTGCACAAACTACAAGAAAAAATCAGAAGATTCCAGTGAGGTATCCTGGGCTAAGGGTCGACATATGAAACGTCCCCTTTTAACAATTTTACACGACTGTGCTTAAACGTCCCCTTTCAATAATTTTTACACAACTGTGCTTAACCTGACGCACAATATTTTTTTTTTTTAGCGCAACGCAATCTGACTTTCAACACACAATATTTTGTTAGCGCAACGCAATCTGACTTTCAAAATTCTCTACAAGAGAATGGCCCTGACTAACATTAAACTATACGTCTCACAAATCACTTACCTCACCAAAAATCTTCGCTGCTCAAGCTACTGCAATACAGCGAGCGCCACTACTGCCAGCTAAATAAAAGATTCAAACTATGGAAGGCACTAACTACTGATAGGGATAGTTAGCAAATGAAAGATATTAATAGAGAACAAACAATGTATTTACCTTGATATCATCATATATATAGCAGTTCATGACAAATTACAAAACTCCGCCATCTCTCTCCCCACATCCACCACTGCTGGCGGCTCACCTCCAACTGCCCAGCGCTACGCGCTGTTCACAGCCAGCTGCCTAACACTACAATGGTTGAGTATTACAACAATGCAAAGCAGCCACAGACTGCACACGGCACAGCCGGTGATTTTCATACTGAGGTGGCGTTACCAATAAAAAAACCTAAACAGCCTACTTACACAGTATATGAAAGCTCGTGGGATGCCAGTAACAAATATTGGAAATGTGAGCCATTTGCACTCCAGGGGCCATATAGCGTTCCCATACCGATATGTAATAATAATATTTTTTGCAAGTGAAGTGAGAAATACAAAAACTGTAAAAACGGTAGTGTGACTATGAAATGTGTAACGACAGTGCTTTACGCGAACAATTACAAAAATTAATAGTTAAAAAACAAAAACAATAATCATGTATTTGAAAAACAAACGCTTATCATTGTACGGATAAGTGTTCAACTGCAGTCTTCAACCAATTTATACATGTAAAAGTTCTCTTTCTTTCTTTCACTTTCTCTCTCTCTCTCTCTCTCTCTCTCTCTCTCTCATTCACTCTCTGTGCGGTTCTCATTCGAAGCGTTATTACGTATCCTGCTTATCCAGATTCGTAGTGAAACGTAATGTAGTTTACTCAGCTGTTGTCGAATACATAAGTTAAAATGTCACTTGAGTTTTATTTGTAGAAGTGTTAAGCGTGAGTCAAATAATTCCAGTTTTCAGAATCATAGCATTATCTGCAGCGGAACGAAAAACATGTGGCTAGAGCGATGCAGTCCGTTGTCATTACGTGGCACATTTAAAATTTACATTATTGCTTTACAGGAGCAGTGCAGATTGTTTAATAATTTTTGTTGTAGCATAGCTGGAGACCTGGACCAGGTAGCTTTACTGTCGAATATACCAAGCTTTTCAAGATATGATTAGGAATTAGGGTCTGGCCTGTACTACGTGTAATGGAAGATGAGTTTTATTACAAAGAGTCAAAATTATACGTGACCCATCACGTTGAAAAGCAAAGCGACTGTTAATGTAGTAGCAGTATGGTATTCTGCCTTACGGCAGGTCTTGTCGTGGGTTAAGCCTCTTCCACTTTTGTATGTCCGTAGCCAGTCTTTTCATTTCTGAATTTTGCCTCCTTTGATATTGTCCGACATTTGATATCTTCTTTTTCCTCTTCCCTTTTTTCCCTCCACTATTCCTTCTATTCCTTCCTTCAATAAATAGTCACTCCTCAAACAATGTCCAGTCCAGTTCCCTTTCCTCTTTCTGATGACTTTCAGCATGTTTCTCCAACTCTTCTTAATACTTCTTCATTCCTTACTCGGTCTTTCCATTTCACTTTTTCCATTCTTCTCCTTATCCACATCTCTAGTGCCTCCAGTCTTCTTTCATCTTCTTTCCTCAATATCCAGGTCTCCGCACCATATAGTGCAACGCTCCAGATGTAACGTCTGGCAAGTCTTTTCCTCAGTGGTCCACAAAGTAATTTCTGTTTCCTCTTCAATCCTTCTTTTCCCATTGCCATTCTTTTCCTAATTTCTGTTGAGTAATACGTACCATCCATTATTACACTTCCCAAGAAACTGAAGTTATTCACTTGCTTTATTTCCTCTCCCCCTATTTTCATAGAGCATTTTATCGCCTTTCCTCCAATTAACATGCTTTTCGTTTTCTTCTTGTTAATCTTCATTCCATATTCTTCTAATTTTGTGTTTAGATCATCTAACATTTGTTCCATCTCTCTTGCACTCTCTGGCATCACAACCATGTCGTCTCCAAATCTCACACACTCCACTCTCCGACTCCCTATACAAACTCCTCTCCTTGCATCAAAACTTTCACAAATAATTTCCTCCAGATATATATTGAACAGTGTTGGTGGTAAAAAACATCCTTGTCTTACACCTCTTCCCATTTCGACTGTTAAAAAGATATTTATTTTCATGAATAACTATCAGGGTGCTTTTGGTTGGGTTTTAACGTATTCGTGAGATATCGATCGTTTGGGGCTAGAATTTGCTTAGCGTTGTTATATTGTTTTTACCATTTTATCAGTTATAGCAATTTCACGCCACACACGGACAGTCTGACTGAAATAGTAATATTTAATTAATATAATTATATTTTCAAGGAACAAATATAAAACATAATTTAACCAGAGTACTGGCACGTTAAAAAGAGGGCATTACTGTTATCGATAGCAGGCACCGTGAACGAAACAAAGCAAGACTCAGAGCAGATAACGCCAGAATTTACACCGAAGGAATTACATTTTCCTGAAGACATAGTGAGTTCCTCCGTTATCTTCGATAAGGATTTCCCCGTTCCGTACAACGCTGGGCTGCTATTCCAGTGTCGGAGTGCCTCGACAGTACTGACGATTTAAGAAGGGAAAAAATCAAAATGGGCTTTTGTTGAGAACATACCTTCACCGAGGAGTCAAGCAGTATATTGCTCCCTCCTACGTATATCTCGCGAAGAGACCATAGCGATAAAATCAGGGAGATTAGACCCCACACAGAGGCATACCGACAATCTTTCTTTCCACGGACAATACGAGACTGGAATAGAAGGGAGAACCGATAGAAGTACTCAAAGTACCCTCCGCCACACACCGTCAGGTGGCTTGCGGAGTATGGATGTAGATGTAGATGTAGATCTGAGAACTGAAATTTGTGTTAGGGAGGGCATCGGTCTAGGGTAGACCGTGCACTTGTGATAGCCGCAATTCCAGCGTTGTCTACTGGGTAACACGCCTATCTGATAAGTAGGAGGCCGCAGTGTGAAGTTCTAGCCTTGGAACAAATTTTGATTCATTATTTCAGCTTCTATCCTTACCGAAAACATTTACACTGTTCGCACTATTATCAGTCTGTTGCGAATACGAAGCTAACTGGGTCAAGAAACCAAACGAAATACAATAACTCTGTAACGAGACGCCGGACTCCATGAGTCCCGTATACCCAGAAGGAATTGTGAACAACCTATGCAGCTTTGTCGGCGGAGTTGTGCTTCACCCCATGGATATCTGTTCGCGTTTCCTGCACATTGTCAAGTGCAGTTGCACCCGAGGAGTGACTGGAAGGCACAATGACCAAGTGCTACTGGCACTCGCTGCAGATGACACAATACCGCGGGTCCAACCAGCCGCTGGACCGCCGTCCGCCGGCTGCATCGCTGAGGCTGAATGCTGACGGCGCATGCGCGGCTTCCGCCGGCGTGCACCGCCTTGTCGCCGAGGTCGACCCAAGTCCGCCGCCTGCCCGCTGACGTCACGCCGCAGACGCAGACGATTTTTGCGGTATCTTTTTTCTTCTGGTTGACGCCGTGATTCAAAGTCACTCATTGCCCCTCCTCTACCCAAGATCCGCATTGTCACGTGCCTTTGTCAGTCTGACGCACTCTACTCGCCTTGATCGAAGTTCTCTGCTGTTACTGCAGCGCTGTCGATAACATTATTCCGAAATGCGGCACAGAGGGCGGAGGCTCGTCACTTTATCGAAGAACTCGCTCCTGCCCGAATCTCGAAGCTCGACTTACGCATCCAGCAACTTCTTTAATATCTACTCTTAATATGTTTTTATTGGCTTCACAGACGTATCCATGGAACGACCAAGTGCGTTTTTATGTTACCAAGCCTAGGAATGTTGCAATACTAGATCCGATCCGATACTTGCTGTCGATACTAAAACCTAAAATTGTGTCGATACCTCAGTAATACTGGAACAAAACTAATGATGCTTCTAATGGCTCTGCGCACTATGGGACTTAAATTCTGAGATAATCAGTCCCCTAGAACTTAGAACTACTTAAACCTAACTAACCTAAGGACTTTACACACATCCATGCCCGAGGCAGGATTCGAACCTGCGACCGTGGCGGTTGCGCGGTTCCAGACTGTAGCGCCTAGAACCGCCCGGCCACTCCGGCCGACAAACTAATGATGCCGGAAGTATTGATTGTTCATGTAGTTTGAAAGACTTTCTTGACGACATGGACGGGCCGAAGTGGCCAAGCGGTTCTAGGCGCTACAGTCTTGAACCGCCCGACCGCTACGATCGCAGGTTCGAATCCTGCCTCGGCCATGGGTGTGTGTGATGTCCTTAGGTTAGTTAGGCTTAAGTAGTTCTAAGTTCTAGGGTACTGATGACCTCAGAAGTTAAGTCCCATAGTGCTCAGAGCCATTTTTTTTGACGACAAGTCAGATACTCCGAAATATCAAAACTATGTTTTGTCACATCTGGACCTTCTTGTCGCAGAGATACTGATAGCTTCGTTAAGTCAGATTGCTCTGCCCTTACGAGACACGATCCGAGGACTGCGACACTCTTCGAAACCGGTCAGTTTAACATAGTGAAAAGGGCGATAGACAGACGGAAAATAAGTCTTTCATCTTCGTACATCCACATTTAAACTGTATGGAGGTGGGACACAGCTGGTATAATTTTTATTAAAAATGAAATTCCTCAAGGTGTACTTAAGATTTTTTTATTTACATCGCTACTAGTTTCGGGGTTGCGTCAACGCCATCTTCAGGCCCCTACCTTTGCTGAAATCAGTTGTGCGTGCCTCAGTCTAGAAGTCCGCGGTGAGATCAACACGTGCTCTAGTCTTTCGTTTTTCTGGAAATTATATTCTCTTGAAGCAATTTGAGTTTTGAATCGAATGAAAAGGTAAGTAGTAAAGCTTATATATACCAATTTCAAACAAAATATAGGCCTTTATATACATCATGTGCTGTCAATACTATTGTTATTACAGTGCCCCATTACAAACACTCCTTTGAATCGAAATTACTATTTATATTATGCTTTTTGAAAATGAAAGCATTCATTTTGAAATCAATGCAAAATATATGTATCATGTTACTCTTCCATGAACCAAGTCGAGAATAAAATCAATATTAATCAGTAGTGCTTAATTTCGAAAATTTTTGTGCCAAAACACACCTCTTCAACCATAAACATCACAACTTCCCTCCCTCCCTCGCCCCAGTCAACCAATAAGCTCAGACTTCCGAAGACATTATTCAGCCGCTCATGACACACATAAAACGAGCTGTCGCCATGCTGCTACGTCACTGAGGTTGCTGCCAATGGCAAACAAAAAGCGATATGTACCGATGACAGCTTCGGAATGAAACTTATCTTGATTACACTCCAGAACTCTGGGGTTACTGGTAATCGTGAACAAAAGACAGTTGACGGATCACAGCTTCAGAACGAAGCTCAACTTATCTTGCGTATATTGTATACTCAGACACCTAGCCACACACACAGCGCCTCCCCCACGCCCCTCTTCGCATCACGTTGGTCGCCCATTCGCATTTTCACTGGTGCTGGCGCAGAGGCAAATTTTAGTTACGCGATTTAATACACGCGTAATATTTTAAATATCTTGTATCGACTTGTTTCAGCGAGTTAGAAAAAAATTGCTTTGGGAGGCAACTGAACGCAGTTGCTGTACGTTCCGGCCAAAATTAAGCCCTGTAATCAGTGATAATCACTTCTGCAACGTAGTGCATAGCTACACTTTAAACACTGCTGCTAAATGTTTGTGATGATCCAGCACCTTCGCATGTCACATTACGAATTGTTTTTTGGCATTTTTAATCTTATTCCTTAGTTTGGCTGCAGATTGAGTGTCGATATTAATACAGTAAGAGCTAGTTAAAATGTATTCAGTAGTTGAAGTAATATTTGCCTGTTCTCAGTGTTTTATGAGTTATTGTTTTACATGATGTGTGTACACTGGGCGGTAATGTTTGAATTAGAATGTTGGTCGCCAGCATTCACATCTCTTTTACAATGTACTTGAAGTTTCAGTGCGAATAAATCCATATTTCTTGTAACACGCGAGAGTTTGCAAAATCCTGGTTGGACTGATTCTGTTATTGACTGCCAGCTGATTCGTGTGTGCCTCTGTGAAATGCCACACTACTCCCCTCAAGCTGAATGTCTGATAAACCCACACAAGGATCTGAAAACCGCATCTAAAGGAATGAATTTGATCCTGTGACACTCAACATCTACATCATACTCCGCAAACCACCTAATGGTGTGTGGCGCAGTGTACTTTTTGTACCACTAACTGAGCCCTCCAACCTCGTTCCAGTCGCGAATAGCGCGCGGGAAGAATGATTGTCGGTAAGTCTCTGTACTGGCTCTAGTTTCTCGCATTTTCTCCTCGTGGTTATTACGCGAGACATATGTAGGGAGACGTAATATGCTGTCCGACTCTTTCTGGAAAAGCGCTCTCTCGCAACTTCAATAGTAAATCTCTCCGTGATGCACAACGCCTCTCTTGTAACGTCTGCCAATGGAGTTCGCTGAGAATATCCGTAACGCTCTCGTGCCGATCTAGCGACAAAACATGCCGCTCCTCGTTGGCTCTTCTCTATCTCTTCTATCAGTCCTCTATGGTAGGAATCCCAGATAGATGAACAGTACTCAAGACTCGGTCGAATAACCGCCTAATAAGCCACTTCCCTTGGTGGATGAATTATATTTCCATAACGTTGAATCTGAGTCTGGCATCTGCTTTGCCCACTACTTGTTTTATACAATCATTCTATTTAAGGTCGCTCCGGATAGTTACTCCTAGATATATTACGGAAGATACTGTTTCCAGCGCCACGCGGTCTCAGGCGCCTTGCCACGGTTCGTGCGGCTCCCCCTGTCGGAGGTTCGAGTTCTCCCCGGGCATGGGTGTGCGTGTGTTGGCCTTAGCGTTAGTTTAAGTTAGATTAAGTAGTGTGTAAGTGTAGGGACCGATTACATCAGCAGTTTGGTCGCGTAGGAACTTACCACCAAAATACTGTTTCCAGCGGTTTGCCATCAACACTATAGCTGTACAGTACAGAATTTATTTTCCTTTGTACGTGCAATATATTACATTTATTTACGTTCAGGGTGAGCTGCCAGAGCCTGCAACATTCATCAATTCTCTGGAGGTCATTCCGCAAATGATTACTATTTCTGTGGCTACTTTGTTATAGACAATCACATCATCTGCGAACAGCCTTAGAGGCATCCGACGCTTTCTACTAGGTTATTTATATATTTTGTAAACAGTAACGGTCCTATGAAGCTTCCTTGGCGTACTGCGGAAATTACTTTTACATCTGTTGATTTTGTTCCGTTAAGAGCGACGGATTGAGTTCTGCCTGCAAGAAAGTCTACTCCGATACTAGATAAGCTCGTGGTTTTTTCACTAAACGGCAGTGCGTGGCGGTGTCAAATGCCTTTCTGAAGTCGAGGAACACGGCATCAACATGAGCGCCATTGTCTACGGCACTGTGGATCTCATGGAGGAACAGAGCGAACTGAGTCGCGCATGATCTGTCTTTGCGGAAACCATGCTGATTTTTATAGACGAGATTTTCCTTCTCCAGATTATTGGCCCAGCATAGTAACTCTTGTTAATCTCGTAAAACAGTCAGTCTGGCTCAGCAAACAGAAGAGTGCTGAAGAGTGGAAAAGGAATGACGCTGGACAGCCGCGTTGAAAATTATGAAGCTTCACATTTCCACTTTCTTTCTTTCATGCCTCTAGCAATCGCAGGACAGACCCAGTGCAGTGAATCTATATTACCTAAGGAAAAAAGAACTCCTGTCCAGTCCCTCATGGGTTACTTTTTGTGTTTGCCTGGAAATCGTCTCCTGCCTCCCCTCTGATGTGGCGTATAAGCCAATGAGCATTTCTCGTTGTACACGTTAGGTGCTAAAGTCATGGTATACTCAGTTCGAAATTTCTCTGAAAAGAGCGAAACTAAGCAACAGTGATCGGGGGGAGGGGGGGGTATTTCACTGCCCCTCTGCCGAAATTTGTAAGATTTTCACTTCCAAGAAAGCCACCTCCTCAGCGTGGGATGAGGAAGGCTCTTTCCACTTGCAGTGCAGCGATAGGGTGATGAGAAAGCTTGTTGTAACCTTCAGGAGCAAAAACTGCTTTCTTCGGAAGGCCGCCTATGGGCTGTGAGCCCTTGCGAAACTGTAGCGTCTGTCTCTGTGGGTGTTGCCGGCCTGGCGGCACTCTCGCATCGCCGACATTCTAAAGGCATACAGACCCCTGGAAGCCGAGGGCCTTCCGCCGGTGACTGTCCCGTGTGGAACCTGCTTCCTTGCTCATCCCTGGCAAAGTCTGCTCTGTTGCAAGCCGGCTCATTGCAACCAAAGGTTGAACTACAAGCGTCATAAGAAATAGAAAGAAAGTTATTGAGTTGAAAAGAGAGTAAGAAGGAGAAAATGTATGCACTCTCATTGACTACACATATTAGTAACATAACAAATTTGTATTACCTCTCTATTTAATGCTCTTTAAGGCAGCCAAAAGGGTAGTATTAAACGAATAAAATTATGAAAAACGAAGCGTAAATCTGTACATTTTTCAAGTTTACTGACTCAAGGTGTAGCTTGATTTTTTTGAGAGAGAACAAGTACACCAATATTTGTTTTACGTCATTAATTTCTCTCATTTAAATCCTTTGCTGTCCGCATTGTAATGTACTGCTGAAAGAACACACAAATTACTATGTCATTAATCGATAAATTAAATATATTTACTAGTTATGACTGGCCAGTTGGAGAGACTTAGAGAAGAGCAGTAATGAAATACTATCGCTAATATTGCACTGGGAATGTCACATATTGCTGAAATTAAAGCGTTTATGATTTACTGTACACGATAAATAAGTTTTGCTACTGCACTGTACGCTACATAGTTAGTCCGTAGAGCTTGTATTCTAATTGTCATTAATCTTGCAGTGAATAGTTAGGTCTATTATTTTTCCCAGAACCATGTAACGCTTCAGATCATGATACTCTGATGTCCAATAGTGCTATGAATTTATCAGATACCTGCTATCAATATTGATACCACTGGCGTTAACACTGCAAATGAAAGACACCTTCAGCTAAAAATTATATTTACTACAGTACATCTCTTATATGTAAATGGATTATGTAGATTTTCCCAACAAATTTTCTTACTTGATGTTTTAATCACAAATGTATTATTCTACGGATTTTATTGCGAACATAACTTCGGTGTTTGCGTGTATTGTATAGTCTGTTACATATAAATCTTTCACCGTGAAGAAATGTTAAAAAATGCTATCCCGGAGCTATTAACGAGAGGGTAGTATTAGGTCTGCATAAAAATTGAGTTAAAGATCGAAAGTTACGTTTTTCTTTGAGTCATCACTCTTGTGACTGGTTTGATGTGCCCTACCATAACTTCTTCTCTCTACCGACAGTGACAGACCTAAAACACCACTTGCAACAAAAGGATTGTGGTTGTAAACGAAAACCGGAAGATGGTGCGTGGTGTCATTCACACTGACACAACCAAGGGGAGTGAGTGGTTCGACAGATGTTGTGCTATGGGCGAGTGAGGGAAACGGTTTCAGTATCGATACGCTTTACAGCTGAATTTATTTATTTATTTACAAGGCTTGCATTTATGGGAAACTTGAAATATCGAGACTCGAAATATTGAGACTCTACTGCACTAAAAAGTCGCTCAGTGAAGCTTTTGCTGCCGGTTCATAGCGCGTTAGATAATTGTCTCTGTACATTGCTTAACGTGTTGCAATTCTCAACTTCTTGAGGAGTAACCGGTAAGATATTTTGTTATCCTTGGTTACAAATGAATGACGAGGCAATATGCGTTTTACAGTTTCTGTTCATTCATGTCTCTTTCTTGTCAATCGCACTCCGAAGGGTCAAGCCGACAGTGAAAATCTACAACTGCATCTACATCTACATCTGCGTCTATATCTACATCTACATTCTACAAACCACCGTGGAGTGCCTGCCAGAGGTATGTCCCATTGTACCAGTTATTAGGACTTTTTCCATTCCATTCACGCATGGAGCACAGGAAGAATGCTTGTGTGAATGCCTCTGCACGTGCCGTAATTATTCTAATCTTATGTTCAGGATCCAATGTGAGCGTTACGAGGGGTTTGTAGTGTATTCCTAGTCGTCCCTTAAAGCCGGTTATTGTAACTTTGTTTGTAGACTTTCTATTGTTACTTTACGCTTATCTTTAAGAGTTTGTCAGTCCAGTTTCTTCAGCGCCCCGGTAACACACTCCCACGAGTCAAACCTGTGACCATTCGTGCTGCCCTTCTCTGAATACGTTCAATATCCTCTGTTAGTCCTATTTGGTACGGGTCCCACACACTTGAGCAATATTCTAGAACAGGTAGCAGGAGTGATTTGCAATCAATATCCTCTGTAGGATGATTGCGCTTCCCTAGTATTCCACGAATAAACCGAAGTCTACCACCAGCTTTACCCATGACTGAGCCTATGTGATCATTCCATCTCATATCTTTACAAAGTGGTTATCACTGTTAGCATTCAACCGCGATTCTTATACATATTTTAACAACCCGTTTCAAGAGACAATGCTCTCATCATCAGGTTGTAAAATCTATGTCACGAAATTAAACGGACTAAAAAGACAAAATACCATCACCAATAGTTGGGAAGTCCATAGAGTAAAACAGAATTAAAAGTATATTGGACTATGGGTCCTCGTCTTACACTGAAGTTGTTGACACAAGTCAATGGCCGTCCCATAGCTACCAAATTTGCTGTCGACTGCGCCGGCTCGGGAGCTGTTGTGGACTGACGTGCCTAGGTGTTGTGGCGTGGTTACAGCCGTGTGCTTGACGGTAACGCTATGCTATTGGGTGCCTCATTTCCTTATTGCATTGGTCTGCCATCGTTAGCCTCTCGCAACTCCGTCATTGACATGCTACAAGTTTAAAGTCGCATGCCTGCCCTAAAATAATTCTAAAAACCCGCTAAAAAATTTCATTTCTTTAAAGTTATCTTGTACATTTAGGATATTGCTTTGTTTCTTTTCATGGATAGCTACCTCGAATTCCTCTAGTAAATCAAGTTTCCTCCCTTTCTTTTCTACATGCAATATTTCTACGTTGTCTTCTATGCTATTAAGGGGATGGCCTGTTTCATATATATGGTTCGCAACAGCTGATTTATCATAATTTCCTAACCTGAACGCATCTTTATGTTCTTTGTACCGGGGCGCGAATGATCTTCCTGTCTGCCCTATATATTTTGCATCACAAGTTCTGCACTGAATCTTATAAACTCCCGATCTTTCAAACTTATTTCTCTTCTCGCCAATATCGTGCTTAAGGCTATACCTCACTAGGTTATTAGTCTGAAAAGCTATTTTGACATCGTATGGCTTAAAATTATTTGCTATCTTTTGTGAGACTTTTCCGTAGTATGGCATCGTGATAATTTTCACTTTCTCTCCATCAGGTTTATTCTTTTTGCGCTTATTACTTTTCCGTAACAGTTTCTTAACCATATCTATTCTGTAACCGTTATTCATCGCTATTCTCTTAACGGTATTAATTTCAGTCTCCCTATCTTTTTCACTCATAGGTATATTGACTGCCCTATGCACGAGATTACGGAAAGCAGCTTCTTTATAAGCCTGCGGATGGCATGAATCATTCGGGATCACGGCATCAGTCGTAGTTTGTTTTCTATAAACGGAGAACGCATGTTTGTTGCCCTGCTTTTTTATATTCAGGTCCAGGAACTGTAAACAATTGTCAGTTTCATACTCCACGGTAAATTTTATTTTATTATGTGCGTCGTTGAACTTTTTTACTATTTCCTCAATGTCCTCACGGGAACCATCGACAAGTAACAGTGTCGTCTACATAACATTTGTAATAAACAATTTTATCCATAATGTTATCGTCAGAATTTAGAACTTTATCTTCAAGGTCATTGATAAAAATGTCCGCCATAGTTCCTGAAATACTGGACTCCATGGCTAACCCATCGTCCTGAATATAAAATTTGTTATTAAACGTAAAATAATTAAAACTTGTAATGACCTGTAGGAGTTCAATAAATTCAATTGTCTCTTGCGTTGAAATTGTACCGTATTTCAGGAAATTTCTCTTAATGATTTCTATAGTTTCGTTAACCGGAACACTGGAGTATAAGTTCTTAACATCCAACGAAACCAAACGGGAAGTGTCAGTGACTGGCGTATCTTTAATTTCACCTATCATGGTCATACTACCACGCACCGAATAATTATTATTATACACGTAAGTCTTTTTCAGAATTTGGTCCAACATTTTCGTTATTTTATATGCTGGACTATTTCGACCGTTAACAATCGGACGAACCGGATGCAGATCTTTATGTATCTTCACCTGTGATCTTAATTTGGGGGCCGTTGGATTCATGATAACACATCTTCTTTTTTCGGCTTCTGTCAGCAGGAAGTGCGTGCGTTTAAGAACATTTTTTAGTTTAATTTGGAAATTGGCTGTTATGTCTTTCGGAATTTCCGTAATGCTATTTTCGACAAAAAACGCTAAGGTCTTCGAAACGTACTCCTTCTCTTTTAATATTACGACCGTATTCCCCTTATCCGCTTTCGAGGCAATAGCTTTCACTTCATTAAGCTTTTTATTTATAGAATCGACAGTTAGTCGGTCTGCTCTAGTCTTATGATTAACACTATTTCTCTTATATAGTTCATTTTTTACTATTTTATGTAGCTTATGACCGACATGCCCTGTTTCATTATTATGTAATTCAGCAATTTCTGTTGTCATTTTAGTGAGGGCAATTACTTCTTTCGCGACCTTCTTGTTAAATGACGGCTCGATATTAAACTTTAATGCCTTATTTAACATTTCTACTTCTGTATTATCAAATACAATATCCGTTTTGTTAACCACCCGTGGGTCTATTCGTGATGGTATTTTGTCTTTTTAGTCCGTTTAATTTCATGACATAGATTTTACAACCTGATGGTGAGAGCATTGTCTCTTGAAACGCGTTGTTAAAATATGTATAAGAATCGCGGTTGAATGCTAACAGTGATAACCAGTATAACGACAACTGCTACCTCGACTCCATAATGGATTATATCAAATCGTTAGTGTCAGGCGAGACATTGAGGTTAGTGTATAATAAAAAAATTTAAGACGTAAGTTATTAAAAACTGCCGCAAACATAAACTTTAATAAAGAGTGTGTTAAGAATCATGTTATCCCGAATTATGTGAAGTTGAAACTTTGTGATTGCAAGTCATGGGCGGGACGAGTAGCTGTTGAAAAAGCAAAAAAGTTTTGGATACGCGCAGAAATTAAACATCTGTATAAAAAGAAAGACTTAATTAAAAAACAAATAGTTCAAACAGAGACTAAGGTCAAGGAAATATTACCGATGGACGTATGGGAAGAGGTTACATGTAGACTTCACAAAATACTACAGAAGGAGTTTATAAAGAAAAAAGAAAAACAAGATAAAAAACTTCGTAAATTAAATAATAACACGCGCGAAGACGAAAAAGATCAACAACAAAGCCTTTCGTCTTTAGACTTTTACCCACGGGTGGTTAACAAAACGGATATTGTATTTGATAATACAGAAGTAGAAATGTTAAATAAGGCATTAAAGTTTAATATCGAGCCGTCATTTAACAAGAAGGTCGCGAAAGAAGTAATTGCCCTCACTAAAATGACAACAGAAATTGCTAAATTAAATAATAATGAAACAGGGCATGTCGGTCATAAGCTACATAAAATAGTAAAAAATGAACTATATAAGAGAAATAGTGTTAATCATAAGACTAGAGCAGACCGACTAACTGTCGATTCTATAAATAAAAAGCTTAATGAAGTGAAAGCTATTGCCACGAAAGCGGATAAGGGGAATACGGTCGTAATATTAAAAGAGAAGGAGTACGTTTCGAAGACCTTAGCGTTTTTTGTCGAAAATAGCATTACGGAAATTCCGAAAGACATAACAGCCAATTTCCAAATTAAACTAAAAAATGTTCTTAAACGCACGCACTTCCTGCTGACAGAAGCCGAAAAAAGAAGATGTGTTATCATGAATCCAACGGCCCCCAAATTAAGATCACAGGTGAAGATACATAAAGATCTGCATCCGGTTCGTCCGATTGTTAACGGTCGAAATAGTCCAGCATATAAAATAACGAAAATGTTGGACCAAATTCTGAAAAAGACTTACGTGTATAATAATAATTATTCGGCGCGTGGTAGTATGACCATGATAGGTGAAATTAAAGATACGCCAGTCACTGACACTTCCCGTTTGGTTTCGTTGGATGTTAAGAACTTATACTCCAGTGTTCCGGTTAACGAAACTATAGAAATCATTAAGAGAAATTTCCTGAAATACGGTACAATTTCAACGCAAGAGACAATTGAATTTATTGAACTCCTACAGGTCATTACAAGTTTTAATTATTTTACGTTTAATAACAAATTTTATATTCAGGACGATGGGTTAGCCATGGAGTCCAGTATTTCAGGAACTATGGCGGACATTTTTATCAATGACCTTGAAGATAAAGTTCTAAATTCTGACGATAACATTATGGATAAAATTGTTTATTACAAATGTTATGTAGACGACACTGTTACTTGTCGATGGTTCCCGTGAGGACATTGAGGAAATAGTAAAAAAGTTCAACGACGCACATAATAAAATAAAATTTACCGTGGAGTATGAAACTGACAATTGTTTACAGTTCCTGGACCTGAATATAAAAAAGCAGGGCAACAAACATGCGTTCTCCGTTTATAGAAAACAAACTACGACTGATGCCGTGATCCCGAATGATTCATGCCATCCGCAGGCTTATAAAGAAGCTGCTTTCCGTAGTCTCGTGCATAGGGCAGTCAATATACCTATGAGTGAAAAAGATAGGGAGACTGAAATTAATACCGTTAAGAGAATAGCGATGAATAACGGTTACAGAATAGATATGGTTAAGAAACTGTTACGGAAAAGTAATAAGCGCAAAAAGAATAAACCTGATGGAGAGAAAGTGAAAATTATCACGATGCCATACTACGGAAAAGTCTCACAAAAGATAGCAAATAATTTTAAGCCATACGATGTCAAAATAGCTTTTCAGACTAATAACCTAGTGAGGTATAGCCTTAAGCACGATATTGGCGAGAAGAGAAATAAGTTTGAAAGATCGGGAGTTTATAAGATTCAGTGCAGAACTTGTGATGCAAAATATATAGGGCAGACAGGAAGATCATTCGCGCCCCGGTACAAAGAACATAAAGATGCGTTCAGGTTAGGAAATTATGATAAATCAGCTGTTGCGAACCATATATATGAAACAGGCCATCCCCTTAATAGCATAGAAGACAACGTAGAAATATTGCATGTAGAAAAGAAAGGGAGGAAACTTGATTTACTAGAGGAATTCGAGATAGCTATCCATGAAAAGAAACAAAGCAATATCCTAAATGTACAAGATATCTTTAAAGAAATGAGATTTTTTAGCGGGTTTTTAGAATTATTTTAAGGCAGGCATGCGACTTTAAACTTGTAGCATGTCAATGACGGAGTTGCGAGAGGCTAACGATGGCAGACCAATGCAATAAGGAAATGAGGCACCCAATAGCATAGCGTTACCGTCAAGCACACGGCTGTAACCACGCCACAACACCTAGGCACGTCAGTCCACAACAGCTCCCGAGCCGGCGCAGTCGACAGCAAATTTGGTAGCTATGGGACGGCCATTGACTTGTGTCAACAACTTCAGTGTAAGACGAGGACCCATAGTCCAATATACTTTTAATTCTGTTTTACTCTATGGACTTCCCAACTATTGGTGATGGTATTTTGTCTTTTTAGTCCGTTTAATTTCGTGACATAGATTTTACAACCTGATGATGAGAGCATTGTCTCTTGAAACGCGTTGTTAAAATATGTATAAGAATCGCGGTTGAATGCTAACAGTGATAACGAGTATAACGACAACTGCTACCTCGACTCCATAATGGATTATATCAAATCTTTACAAAGTGCTACACGCAGGTATTTGTATGAGTTGTTCAGTTCAGATTGTGACTCACTGATATTATAGTAATAGGATAACACGTTTTTTTTTCGTTTTGTGTAGTAGACAGTTTCACAGTTCTGAACATTTGAAGTAAGTTGCCAAGCTTTGCACCACCTTTAAACCTTACCAAGGCAGCTTTTTTCGCACACTACTTCCTTATAGATAGTTGCATCATCTACAAAAATTCTGAGTTTACTATTAATTTTGTCCTCAAGGTCATTAATATACGACATGAACAGCAAGGGGTCCCAACACACTTCCCTATGGCCCTTTCGAATGCTTTTACACCTGAGGATGAATCTCCATCCAAGATAACGTGCTGCGTTCTACCTACCAAAAAATCCTCAACCCAGTCACAAATTTCACTTGATACCCCATGTGAATGAACTTTTGACAATAAGCATAGGTGTGGTACTGAGTCAAACGCTTTTCAGAAATCAGGAATTACTGCATCCATCTGACTGCCTTGATCCTAACGTTTCTGTTTGTCGTGTGAGAAAAATCCGAGTCGAGTTTCACATAATCCATGGCTTCGGAGTCCATACAGGTTGACATGGCTGAAGTCAATCTGTTCAACGATACTTCATTGTGTTTAGCTCAGAATATGTTCTAAAATTCTATAGCAAATAATGTAAACGATTCTGAACTGTTGTTTTGTGGATCTTTCCTACTATCATTCTCGTAGATGTGTGTGACTTGTGCTTTCTTCCAACTACTGGACAGGGGTTTTTGTTCGAGGGATCTCCGATATATTACAGTTGGAAGAGGGGCTATCTCAGTCGTAAATTCATTATGGAATCTGAAAGCCGGCCGAAGTGGCCGTGCGGTTAAAGGCGCTGCAGTCTGGAACCGCAAGACCGCTACGGTCGCAGGTTCGAATCCTGCCTCGGGCATGGATGTTTGTGATGTCCTTAGGTTAGTTCGGTTTAACTAGTTCTAAGTTCTAGGGGACTAATGACCTCAGCAGTTGAGTCCCATAGTGCTCAGAGCCATTTGAACCATTTGAATCTGAAAGGAATTCCTTCGGGCCCTGAAGCTCTATTCAGTTTTAACGATTTCAGCTATCTCTCGACAGTAATACCGATTTCATTCACGTTTTCAGTGGTACGAGGATTAAATTGGGGCAGCTTTCCTTGGTTTTCCTATTTGAAAGAATATTAGAAACCAGAGTTAAACATTTCAGCTTTTTCTTTGCTACCTTCAGTTTCTGTTCCTGCCTCATTCGCTAGGGATTGGACAGTAACTTCGATGCTTTTATATGCGATCAGAATTTCTTTGGATTTGTGAAAGATCATTTGACTATATTCTACTGTCATTGAAGGCTTTACGCATCTCTTGACAGTCAAACGCGTTTCATTCAGCATCTCTCTACATATAGCCCTATGATTTTTTTTCACCTATTATGCAGTAGTTCGTTTTTCTTTAGAAATTTCTTTACGGTCATTATACAGCATGGAGGGTCCCTCCCATTGTGAACTGTTCTCCTGGGTACATAGCTATCCAGTGTATGGTCAACTATTCTTTTATTATTCTTTTGGGCCATATTTCTTCTAAATGCTCCTGACCTGTGCTGAAAGTTTCAAGTTCCCCACTGAGATGCGACACTACTGATTTTTTATTTAGTTCACTGAACATATATATCTTTCTAGTTTTAGTTGTCATTTGTGCTTTGGTAATCATTGTTGTCACCACCGCGCCGTGTTCACTGATACCAGTTTCGATGTGGACATTATCAAAGAGGACAGGTCTATTTGTTGCCATTAGATGCAATATACTTCGATCACTGAGTGTTGTCCCAACAACCTCACATTCAGCTTCAATTTCTTTCTAGTGCATTTCACTTTCTTGTCTACTGCAACAAGTACACCAGTTCCATTTCCCATATACAAATACATTTTCCCCAAAATTCTCACTGCTATCAGTTTCAGGTTTCAGCCAGGTTTCTGTGCCTTGTATTATGTGAGCTTCACTGCTTTTCAGGAGTACTTCGTGATGTGTCGGCAGCTGGGCCAACACCTTGTAGATAGAGGTGGCTTAAAAGGCACACGAGACTAACGCAGACGGGCGTGAAGTACTGGAACAGGATACGTAATTAATGCTATGAAGAAAAGAACGGAGTTTCTCATATACTTATCTTTAATTTCTTCTTGTACATCTCTATGGTGAACACAAGTGAGACTCTAATTACAATCACTGTAAGGCTAATGGCGCCTTGCTAGTTCGTAGCCATTAACTTAGCTGAAGGCTATTCTGTCTCTCGGCTAATGAGAGAGAAAGGCTTCGTACATCTAGTCGCTAGCTCTGTCGTCCGTACAACTGGGCTGAGTTCGAGTCAGTCTCTCGAGACCTGCCTTGTGGTGGCACTAGGTTTGCGATCACACAGTGGCGACACGCGGGTCCGACATGTACTACAGGACCGCGGCCGATTTAAGCTACCACCTAGCACGTGTGGTGTCTGGCTGTGACACCACATTCCTCCCCCGCAAATCGGCGAACGGTCGTGAGATAAGGCTTCCGCCCACCGTAGGGAGGACCCCATGTTGACGTATGCGATGAGGTGGGGAGCCTAACAACAGGCGAGGCTGTGCCACCCGCACCCGGCCATTCGGTCCGAGGGGAGCTAGGAAACGCCTGAAAACCTAGTCCAGGGTGCACGTCAACATGCGGTGTATGCGCCCGTAAAGAGACAGGAGGGGCCGAAGGGTCGACCTCCATGTGGTCGGAGAATCCAACGCGCGATGACGACATCTGGTCCGGAGCGGGCAAGAGTTCCATGGCGGAGGACAGCTGGTCACGGGAAGCGATCGGCGGCGCGTGTCCCAGGGAGGCGCGTGGCGGCTGCAGCGAAGCGTCCACGGCGGGCGGCGGCTGCGGCGGCTGCGGCGGCTGCGGCGGCTGCGGCGGCTGCGGCGGCGGCGGCGGCGGCGGCGCGATGCCATGAGGCAAAACGGAAGGCAGCGTCGGTAACACCCGGGGATGAGGCGAGCCAGTAGATGGGTCCCCAGGGTGCTGACCTGACGGCGCCGTCGCTGAAAGCAGATGGGGAGCGGCAGAAGCCGGGCGACAACAGAGGCGCAGCTAATTGAGATGCCGACGCACCGCACCAGAGGCCCCCAAAACCAAATACATTGCGCGGCCGAGGCAGCGAAGAATGCGCCCTGCGAGCCAACGCCGTGAACCGCGATAGGTACGATAGAAGACAACGTCGCCAGGAGCAAAAGCAGGAGTCTGCCGCTGCACAGGTACCTGATGCGGCGGATGCAGCAAAGACATCAAGGTTCGATGAGAACGACCATGGAGCAACTCAGCCGGCGAGCGACCATCGCGGGGCTGAGAGCGATACGAGGACAAAAAGAGCAATAATGCGTCCTCCCGAGAATGCGACACTTTCAATTTCAACATCTGTGACTTGAAAGTCCGGACCAATCGTTCCGCGGCACCGTTTGACTGAGGCGAAAACGGCGCGGACGTCAGATGGTGAATACCATTGGCCTTGCAGAAGGACTGAAATTTGGCGGACATGAATTGTGGGCCATTGTCGGAAACAATAGTCTGTGGAAGACCTTCAATGCAAAAGATAGCAGAAAAGGCTTGGATTGTGGCAGAAGACGTTGTGGAAGACATCCGGACAACAAAAGGAAAATTACTGAAAGCATCGACCACAACCAACCAACGAGCATTCCAGAATGGACCAGCAAAATCGATGTGCAAGCGTTGCCAAGGGGAAGTGGCTTTCGGCCATGCAAAGAATTTCCGCGGCGGTGCGGATTGTTGTTCGGCACACGCCACGCAAGAGAAGCACATATTCGTAATCGCAGCATCGATTCCGAACCAAGTACAGTGCTGACGAGCAAGTTGTTTCGTACGCACTATACCCCAATGTCCGTGGTGAAGAAGCCGTAAGACAGAGGACTGTAACGAACGTGGGACCACGACTCGGGACTGATCATTATCAGAACGCAACAACAAAACACCACGTCGCACAAAAAGTCTCTCCTTGTGAGCAAAAAATCGGCGAAGAAGCTGATCCTCGATCCGTGACTTGGACAAGGGCCATTGCGTAGCAACAAAACGCAAAACGGGAGCAAGGACAGGGTCAGCAGCTGTGGCTGTAGCGACACGACGAAAATCAATCGGAAACGATGCGACCACGTCATCGGTTTCCGCATCAATGAACATGCAAGCAAGTTCGGAAGAATCGAATGCTTTATCCACAGCAACAGGCAAACGGGACAACGCATCAGCGTTTCCGTGCTTAGCAGTGGACCGATACAAGATATCGTAGCGGTACTGCGAGAGAAAAATAGACCAGCGAATGAATTTATGCGCCGTACGCGGAGGTACCGGCTTGTTCGGATGAAAAAGCAATGTCAAAGGTTTGTGGTCCGTGATGATGGTAAAGTGGCGACCATACAAGAAATCGTGAAACTTAGTAACACCAAACACGAGAGCGAAAGCCTCTTTCTCGATCTGTGAATAATTTCTTTGCGCAGATGAGAGCAATTGTGACGCAAAGGCAATAGGGCGATCATGCGATCCATCTTTGTGCGCAAGCACAGCACCGATCCCGAAATCCGACGCATCTACCATCAACAAAAGGGGTTTCTGGGGATCGAACGGCGTAAGGCAAGTATGTGAAAGTAACGCCGATTTCAACTGGCGAAAGGCGCGTTCGCATTCCGTCGTCCAGACGAACGGAACACCTTTACGGCGTAAGCGATGAAGCGGAGCTGAAATGGAAGAAGCATTGCGCAGAAATTGATGATAATAATTTATTTTACCCAGCACACTCTGTAGTTGTTTCAAGGTCTGCGGTGACGACAAATCCTGTATGGCACGGAGGTGCTCTGGACTCAGATGGATGCCCTGGGCATTTATTACATGGCCCAGGTAGGGTAAATCCCGAGCAAAAAACACACATTTGTCCTTCCTCAAGCGAAGACCATTTTGTCGCAAGACCTGAAAAAATGTTCGGAGATTGTGCAAATGTTCGGCTTCTGTCTTTCCGGAGATCACAATATCGTCCAGATAGTTCGCAGCAGTAGGGACCGACGCACAAACAGTTTGTAAATATTGCTGAAACAATGCAGGGGCGGATGCACACCCGAAAGGCAGTCTTTTGAAGCGATACAAGCCAAGATGCGTGTTTACCACCAAGACGCGCCGGGATTCTTCGTCCACCGGTATTTGCAAGTACGCATCTGCTAGGTCCAACTTTGAAAAATATTTTCCCGGGCACAGTTTGTCAAAAAGATCTTCCGGGCGGGGCAAAGGAAAAGTAGCAGTCACTAGTTGTGGATTCACAGTTGCTTTGAAGTCCACGCAAAGTCTCAATTTTCCGGAAGGTTTTGGCAAAATTACTAAGGGTGAGGCCCAGAGAGAAGCCTTCACACGTTCAATTACACCTTGAGATTCTAAATCGTGCAATGTTCATGCGACCTCATCATGCAATGCGTGGGGAACATTGCGCGCTCTGAAAAATTTCAGTTGCGCGTTGTCTTTCAGTTCCAAATGTGCTTCATAGTTCTTAGCGCAACCAAGGCCCAGTGCAAAAATGTCCGCAAATTCTTCCCAGAGACTAGAAACACTGGCGGAAGGCACAGTCTGTTTCACCGAGAGGACCTGATTTACTATAGACAAATTAAACAACTGAAATAAATCCAAACCAAACAAGTTCACTGCAGTAGAAGAACGAAGAACGTAAAATGACACAAGTTTTGTTTGTCCCTTGTATGTTGCAAGAAGGCTGCACTGTCCTAACACTGGTATTTTCTGGCCTGAGTAACTATGCAGCTGAACATTTGCGGCACGCAACGGAGGTTTGCCCAGTTGGTTGTACGTGTCGTGATTGAGCAATGAAACTGCAGCTCCGGTATCGAGCTGGAATGGTATCACTTTGCCTGCAAAGTCTAAGTCGACAAAATGTTTATTGTCCTGCTGACGACAAAAGCGACTGTTTTGTGCAACTGGAACAGACACTGGGACAGAATCACGTGCGACGTGACGGGACTCCCGTCGACGTCGACGCACACTTTTTGTGGAATGAACACTGTCACCGGACGGTGTGGAATGAACTACATGAATATCCATGGGCGAAGGTTCACGAGCCTGAGTTTCCTTGGTTCGATTCCGGCGCGAAGCAAAGGGCCTGGAATTGGTGTCAGTGTCTGATCTGAGCTTTTTCTGGCAAACACTTTGGACATGTCCTTTCTTATGACAGTAAAAGCAAATAGCTTGGCGTGACGGGCAATTTTCACGCGAATGTCTAGTTGCACACCGCGGGCATGATTTCACTGCATTAGCTTGCTTACGCGGCGCACGTGTTTGCGAGCTAGGCTGCCGCCGCGCTGACGGGCGCGAGGGCCGCCTAGCGTCCCGTGCAGCGGGCCCGGCGGGCCGGTTAACGTGACACACTGCTGGCGAAGTTTCAAACGAGGCCTGAGCAAAGTCAAGTGTGTCTTGCCTGTCCAATATGTCTATCACTTGTTGAAGGGAGGGATTAACTAGTTTCAAAATCTGTTCCCGTATGCGAACATCAGAAACGTTCTGTGCAATGGCATCACGCACCATAGTATCTGAATAAGGAAGTCCACAGTCGCATTCAAACGCACACTCCCTAGTAAGTCCTTGCAATGTCGCAACCCACTCGCTATTAGTCTGACCGGCCGTACGTTTTGTACGAAAGAATGTATACCTCTTTGCAACGACATTTACTGTTTCCTTGAAATAGGCATCTAAAGCAGACAAAAGTTCTTCGTAGGACAGAGTTGCTACGTCGCGCCGGGGAAAGAACTTCACTATCACTCGGTAGGTGGACACACCGACACAAGAAAGCAAAAACGGCTGCCGCTCATTACCTTGAATTCTGTAGGCTGCTAGGTGGAAGTCGAACTGACGGGACCACTCGTGCCATGACTCGTGGGTGGCATCAAAGGGTCTGAATTGAGGTGCAACAGCATGTTGTGGCGGCGGTAGCGATGAAGCGGCGGCGGCCGCATCGGTGTGCAGCGCACGTTGACCCTGGACGAGCTGTCCAAGAGCATCCAATAACGCCTGCGTCTTCTGATTCTGCAAGCGATAAAATTCGGACAGTACATCTGGAGATTGTGGTGAAGCCATGACACAAAGAAATTAGGGCAAAGTAAAACACAAGAGCCTTTGGAGACTCGTCGCCATGTGATGTGTCGGCAGCTGGGCCAACACCTTGTAGATAGAGGTGGCTTAAAGGGCACGCGAGACTAACGCAGACGGGCGTGAAGTACTGGAACAGGATACGTAATTAATGCTATGAAGAAAAGAACGGAGTTTCTCATATACTTATCTTTAATTTCTTCTTGTACATCTCTATGGTGAACACAAGTGAGACTCTAATTACAATCACTGTAAGGCTAATGGCGCCTTGCTAGTTCGTAGCCATTAACTTAGCTGAAGGCTATTCTGTCTCTCGGCTAATGAGAGAGAAAGGCTTCGTACATCTAGTCGTTAGCTCTGTCGTCCGTACAACTGGGCTGAGTTCGAGTCAGTCTCTCGAGACCTGCCTTGTGGTGGCGCTAGGTTTGCGATCACACAGTGGCGACACGCGGGTCCGACATGTACTACAGGACCGCGGCCGATTTAAGCTACCACCTAGCACGTGTGGTGTCTGGCTGTGACACCACACTTCGAATGCTGGCCTTTTGTTGCAATTGCTTCTGCATTTAACTACTCGCATTTTAATAGTGTCACCTGTGGGTGGCATTTCACTGGTGTCACCGCCAGACACCACACTTGCCAGGTGGTAGCCTCTAAGTCGGCTGCGGTCCGTTAGTATACGTCAGACCCGTGTGTCGCCACTATCAGTGACTGCAGACCGAGCGCCGCCACACGGCAGATCTAGTCAAGAGAGCCTCCCTAGCACTCGCCCCAGTTGTACAGCCGACTTTGCTAGCGATGGTTCACTGTCTACATACGCTCTCATTTGCAGAGACGACTGTTTAGCGTAGCCTTCACCTACGTCATTTGCTACGACCTAGCAAGGCGCCATATTCAGTTACTATGAATGTATTATGAACAGATAATATTGTGAACCATGTACTGTCAAGAGCGACGTTCAGCATTAATGGATTAAAGTTAAGTATCAAACTAATTACGTCCGCTTTCTGAATTCTAATTCCTTCTCACGTTCCAGACCTCACGTCAGTATAGTTCTTTCCTCCTCACGCCAGCCTGCGTGAGCTAAAACGCGTGCATTTCGGCCTCCACTAGTAACACGGTGTTGGCTCTTCCGCCAACACGACATTGGCGACGAGGAGTAAAAACTGTACTGACATTATCGTTGTGACTGTTCTGATTTCATTGTGTAATGGCTTCGCCACAATCTCCAGATGTACTGTCCGAATTTTATCGCTTACAGAAACAGCAGACGCAGGCATTACTGGATGCCCTTGGACAGCTCGTCCAGGGTCAACGTGCAATGCCAAACGATACGGCAGCCGTCGCTCCACCGCTAACGCAGCCACAACACGCAGTTGCACTGACCTTCAGACCTTTTGATGCTGCACTGGAAAGCGGGACGGAGTGGTCACACCAATTTGGATTCCATCTCGCCGCCTACAGAATTCAAGGTAACGAGCGGCAGCCTTTTCTTTTGTCGTCCGTCGGTGTGCAAACCTACCGTCTGATAGTCAAACTATTTCCCCGATGCGACGTAGCAACTCTTTCCTGCGAAGAAATTTTGTCTGCATTAGATGCATATTTCAAACAATCAGTCAATGTACTTGCAAAACGGTATACCTTCTTTCGTACAAAACGTACGGCAGGTCAGACTAATTGGGAGTGGGCTGCAACCTTGCAAGGTCTTACTAGGGATTGTGCTTTTGAGTGTCAATGTGGACTCCTATACTCAGTTACTATGGTACGTGATGCAATTGCACAGAATGTTTCTGATGTTCGTATAAGGGAACAGATTTTGAAACTAGTCAATCCCTCCCTTCAACAAGTGATGGACATATTGGATCGGCAGGACACACTTGACTTTGCTCAAGAATCATTTGAAACTTCGCCAGCCGTGTGTCAGGTTAACCAGCCCGCCGAGCGAGCTGCACGGAGCAGTAAACAGCCCTCGCGCCCGGCCGCGCAGCTGCCACCAGGCTCTCAGCCACGTGTGCCGTGCAGGCAAGCAAATGCAGTGCTAAAATCATGCCCGCGGTGCGCTACTAAACATTCGCGTGAGAATTGCCTGTCACGCCAAGCTATTTGCTTTTACTGTAATAAAAATAGACATGTTCAGAGTGTTTGCCAGAAAAAGCTCAGATTGGAAACTCCAAACCATTCCAGGCCCTTTGCTTCGCGCCGCAATCGGAATCGAACCAAGGATACTTAGGTCATTCCACTCCGCCCAGTGCCACTCTCTCTAACAGTGACTGTGTTCGTCCCACAAATAGTGTGCGTCAACATCACCGGAACTCCCGTCAAGTTGCAAGTGATTTTGTACCAGTGTCAGTTCACGTTCACGGGACAGTCGCTCTTGTCGTCAGCAGGAAAATAAACTTTTTGTCGACTTGGACATTAACGGCAAAGTGATACCATTCAAGCTCGATACCGGAGCTGCAGTTTCACTGATCAATCAAGACACTTACGGACAGCTGGGCACACCTCCGTTGCGTGCCGCAAATGTTACATTAACTAGCGATGCAGGTCAAGAGATCCCTGTGTTACGACAGTGCAGCCTTCTTGCAACATACAGCGGACAAACCAAACTTGTGTCACTTTACGTCCTTCGTTCTTCTTCTGCAGTGAACTTGTTTGGTTTCGATTCATTTCAGTTGTTTAACTTGTCTTTAATTAATCAGGTCCTATCAGTGAACCAGACTGTGCCTTAAGACAATGTTTCTCGTCTATGTGAAGAATTTGCAGACATGTTTGCGCCGGACGTCGGTTGCGCTAAGAACTATAAAGCACATTTGGAACTGAAAGTAAACGTGCAACCGAAATTTTTCAGAGTGTGCATTGTTCCCCACGCATTGCATGATGAGTTTTGCAAAAACATTACACGATTTGGAATCACAAGGTGTAATTGAACGTGTGAAGGCTTCTCTCTAGGCATCACCCTTAGTAATTTTGCCAAAACCTTCGGGAAAATTGAGACTTTGTTTGGACTTCAAGGCAACAGTGAATCCACAACTAGTGATTGCAACTTTTCCTTTACCCCGGCCGGAAGATCTTTTTGACAAACTGTGCCTGGGCAAATATTTTTCGAAGTTGGACCTAGCAGATGCGTACTTGCAAATACCGGTGGACAAAGAATCACAGCGCGTTTTGGTGGTTAACACGCATCTTGGTTTGTATCAATTCAAACGACTGCCATTCGGGTGTGCATCCGCCCCTGCATTGTTTCAGCAATATATACAAACTGTTTGTGCGTCGGTCCCTACTGCAGCAAACTATCTGGACGACATTGTGATCTCCGGAAAGACGGAGAAAGTACATTTAGCCAATCTCAGAACATTATTTCAGGTCTTGTGACATAATGGTCTTCGCTTACGGAAGGACAAATGTGTGTTTTTTGCTAGTGACTTGCCATACCTGGGACATGTACTCAATGCCGAAGGCATACATCCCAGTCTCATGCACCTCCGTGCCATGCAAGACTTGCCTACGCCGCAGAATTTGAAGCAGCTACAGAGTGTGCTGGGGAAAATCAACTATTATCACAGATATGTGCCGCATGTCTCTTCTATTTCAGCTCCGCTTCATCGCTTACGCCGTAAAGGTGTTCCGTTCGTCTGGACGACGGAATGCGAACGCGCCTATCGCCGGTTGAAATCGGCGTTGCTTTCCAATACTTGCCTTACGCCATTCGATCCCCGGAAGCCCCTTTGTTGATGGTGGATGCATCGGATTTCGGGATCGGTGCTGTGCTTGCGCACAAAGATGGCTCGCACGATCGCCCTATTGCCTTTGCGTCCAAATTGATCTCGTCTGCGCAAAGAAATTATTCACAGATCGAGAAAGAAGCATGGGCTCTCGTATTTGGTGTTACAAAGTTTCATGACTTCTTGTATGGTCGTCACTTTACCATAATCACAGACCACAAACCTTTGACATCGCTTTTTCATCCGAACAAGCCTGTACCACCACATACAGCGCAGAAATTCATTCGCTGGTCTCTTTTCCTCTCGCAGTACCGCTACGATATCTTGTATCGGTCCACTGCTAAGCACGGAAACGCCGATGCGTTGTCCCGTTTGCCTGTTGCTGAGGATAGGGCATTCGATTCTTCCGAACTTGCTTGCATGTTCATTGATTCGGAAACCGATGACGTGGTCGAATCGTTTCCGATTGATTTTCGTCGTGTAGCTACAGCCACAGCTGCTGACCCTGTCCTTGCTACCGTTCTGCGTTTTGTTGCTACGCAATGGCCCTTGTCAAAGTCACAGATATGGGACCCGTTGATTCGGAAACTGATGACGTGGTCAAATCGTTTCCGATTGATTTTCGTCGTATAGCTACAGCCACAACTACTGACCCTGTCCTTGCTACCGTTCTGCGTTTTGTTGCTACGCAATGGCCCTGGTCAAAGTCACAGATAGCGGACCCGTTGGTTCGCCGATTTTGTGCTCACAAGGAGAGACTTTTTGTTCGACGTGGTGTTTTGCTGTTGCGTTCTGATAATGATCAGTCCAGGGTCGTGATCCCACGTTCGTTACAGTCCTCTGTCTTAGAGCTTCTCCACCAAGGACATTGGGGTATAGTGAGAACGAAACAACTTGCTCGTCAGCACTGTGCTTGGTTCGGAATCGATGCCGCGATTACGAATATGTGCTCCTCTTGCATGGTGTGTGCCGAACAACAATCAGCACCACCGCGGAAATTCTTTGCATGGCCAAAAGCCACTTTCCCTTAGCAACGCTTACACATCGATTTTGCTGGTCCATTCTGGAGTGCTCGATGGTTGGTTGTGATAGATTCATTTAGTAATTTTCCTTTTGTTGTCCGGATGTCTTCCACGACATCATCTGCCACCATCCAAGCGTTATCTGCTATCTTTTGCATTGAAGGTCTTCCACAGACAATTTTTTCCTACAATGGCCCACAATTCATGTCTGCAGAATTTCAGTCATTCTGTAAGGCCAATGGTATTCAACATGTGACGTCTGCACCGTTTTCGCCACAGTAAAACGGTGCTGCTGAATGATTGGTCAGGACTTTCAATTCACAGATGTTGGGGGCCTCTGGTGATGTGCGCCGGCATCTCAATCAGCTGCGCCTCTGTCGTCGCACGGGATCTGCCGCTCCCCGTCTGCTTTCGGCAACGGTGCCGTCCGGTCAGCGCCCCGGGACCCATCTACTGGCTCGCCTCAGCCCCAGGTGTTACCGACGCTGCCTTCCATTTTGCCCCGTGGCGACGCGCCGCCGCCGCCGCCTGTTCTCCCGCCGGCGACGCCCGCAGTGGACGCGTCGCTGCAGCCGCCGGGCGCCCCCCCCCCCCCCCCCCCCCCCCTGGGTAACGCGCTGCCGATCGCTCCCCGTGACCAGTTGTCCTCCGACATGGAACTCTTGCCCGCTACGGACCATAAGTCGTCTTCGCCCGTCGGGTGCCCCGGCCCGATGGAGGTCGACCCTTCGGCTCCTCCTGTCTCTCTACGGGCGCATACACCGCATGTTGGCGTGCACCCTGGAGTAGGTTTTCAGGCGTTCCCTAGCTCCCCGCTGTCCAAATGGCAGGGTGCGGGTGGCACGGCCTCGCCTGTTGATAGGCTCCCCACCTCGTCGCATACGTCAACATGGGGTCCTCCCCACATCGGGCAGAGGCCTTATACCACAACCGTACGCCGATTTGCGGGGGAGGAATGTGGTGTCACCGCCAGAAACCACACTTGCTAGGTGGTAGCCTTTAAATCGGCCGGGGTCCGTTAGTATACGTCGGACCCGTGTGTCGCCACTATCAGTGACTGCAGACCGAGCGCCGCCATACGGCAGGTCTAGTCTAGAGAGCCTCCCTAGCAGTCGCTCCAGTTGTACAGCCGACTTTGCTAGCGACGGTTCACTGTCTACATACGCTCTCATTTGCATTGCAGAGACGACCGTTTAGTATAGCCCGCAGCTACGTCATTTGCTACGGCCTAGCAAGGCGCCATATTCAGTTACTATGAATGTATTCTGAACAGATAATATTTTGAATTATGTACCGTCGAGAGCGACGTTCATCATAAATGGAGTAAAGTTAAGTATCAAACTAATTACGTCCGCTTTCTGAATTATAATTCCTTCTCTTGTTCCAGACCTCACGTCAGTAAAGTTCTTCCCTCCTCACGCCAGCCTGCATGAGCTAAAACTCGTGCATTTCGGCCTCCACTAGTAACACGGTGTTGGCTCTTCTGCAAACACAACAATTTCATTGGACCTTAAACCGATAATTCCAGGGTTCCTCCAGCTGTCGTTGTCTGGACATGTGTAGAGCACACCTGACCCACATAGACGGAAATTTTACGATGCTGTCATCCGTTGGGCACTGCTTATGCCAAAATCGCTACCGATGGTAATACAGTTGATGTGTTCAAAGAATGTGAGCACTACCTTGATGATCCCCTTGTACGAGACAATGCTGAAAAGTAATTCATCCCATTTTTATGTAAAAATTGTTAAAATTATTCAAATAAAACAAACGTTGTTAACAAACTACATATTTATGCTTCATATAGGGCCTATATATATTTATTTCTTAACGTAGTCATCCTGGCGACTAACATATTTCTCCCCAACGAGAGACCAGCTTGTTGAACTGGCTCTGTAGAATGTTTGGCTTTATTGACTGAGCCACATCTGCTTGCACCGTGTTACAATGTCAAAATGAAGTCCTCGATGGTGTTCTTTAAGTTTTGGAAACAAATAAAAATTGGATGGAGCCAATTCGGGACTGTATGGAGGATGATTGGTGACAGTGAACCAAAGGCGTGGGATTGTTGTATATTTCGCAGCGCTCGTGAGTCGTCTGGCATTGTCTTGTTGAAGGAGGGAGTATTCCATGTGTGGACGAGGTCTTGAAATTCTAAACTCGATTACAGCACACCATTCCTCGCTCACCAACATAATTACGTTACACACTGCCATATTACTCGCTACAGTTCAGGCATGTGTTTTAATTATTACTTACACTACTGTCCATTAGAATTGCTACACCAAGAAAAAATGCAGATGATAAACGGATATTCATTGGACAGATATCTTGTACTAGAACTGACATGTGATTACATTTTCACGCAATTTGCGCGCATAGATCCTGAGAAATCAGTACCCAGAACAACCACCTTTGGCAGTAATAACTGCCTTGATTCGCCTGGGCATTGAGTCAGAGCTTGGATGGCGTGTACAGGTACAGCTGCCCATGCAGCTTCAACACGATACCACAATTCATCAAGAGTAGTGACTGGGATATTGTGACGAGCCAGTTGCTCGGCCGCCATTGACCAGACGTTTTCAGTTGGTGAGAGATCTGGAGAATGTGTTGGCCAGGGCAGCAGTCGAACATTTTCTGTATCCAGAAAGGCCCGTACAGGACCTGCAACATGCGGTCCTGCATTATCCTGCTGAAATGTAGATTTTTGCAGGGGTCGAATGAAGTGTAGAGCCACGGGTCGTAACACATCTGGAATAGAACGTCCACTGTTCAAAGTGCCGTCAATGCGAACAACAAGTGACCGAGACGTGTTACCAATGGCACCCCATACCATCACCCCGGGTGATACGCCAGTATGGCGATGACGAATACACGCTTCAATTGTGCGTTCACCGCGATGTCACCAAACACGCATGCGACCATCATGATGCTGTAAATAGAACCTGTATTCATCCGAAAAAATAACGTTTTGCTATTCGTCCACCCAGGTTCGTCGTTGAGTACACCATCGCAGGCGCTCCTGTCTGTGATGCAGCGTCAAGGGTAACCGCAGTCATGGTCTCCGAGCTGATAGTCTATGCTGCTGCAAACGTCGTAGAACTTTTCGTGCAGATGGTTGTTGTCTTGCAAACTTCCCCATCTGTTGACTCAGGGATCGAGACGTGGCTACACGATCCGTTACAGCCATGCGGATAAGATGCCTGTCATCTCGACTGCTAGTGATACGAGGCCGCTGGGATCCAGCACGGCATTCCGTATTACCCTCCTTAACCCACATATAACATATTCTGCTAACAGTCATCGGATCTCGACCAACGCGAACAGCAATGTCGCGATACGACAAACCGCAATCGCGATAGGCTACAATCCGACCTTTATCAAAGTCGGAAACGTGATGGTACGCATTTCTCCTCCTTACACGAGGCATCACAACAACGTTTCACCAGGCAACGCCGGTCAACTGCTGTTTGTGTATGAGGAATCGGTTGGAAACTTTCCTCATGTCAGCACGTTGTAGATGTCGCCACCGGCGCCAACCTTGTGTGAATGCTCTGAAAAGCTAATCATTTGCACATCACTGCATCTTCCTCCTGTCGGTTAAATTTCGCGTCTGTAGCACGTCATCTTCGTGGTGTAGCAATTATAATGGCCAGTAGTGTATTTACTATTAAGTGTACTGGGGAATCATTTTGCAGACTGTATACACATATGCCACTGAATGTACCTGCTAAATAGTTTTATTGTACGATACATATTTCAGGATACATGACGTCAGAAACAGATACGCGAAAAGCTATATCATCGTGACTGACGTTTAAATTTATTTTTACTACTCAACTGATTTCAATGAAATTTGGTAATGAGATAGCTTGAACCCTGAGGCAGAATGGGGCTAATTTAGGAAGTGTGTAGCACAAGCTACTAATTGATTTGATGAATATTACGTGAATTAGGGTAAAATATTTACTCTTTGACTTTTTAACTTCATCATATTTGTGATAATGCATTTTTTTCGTTGATTTGGGCTACTTGGTACGATTCAAAGCAATGAATACAATGCTTATACAATCTTAAATGTGGTTAATTCTTGCTGCGACACAACTTTAATAGCCGACGAGTAGGTACATGGTCCTGCTAGTACCCCTCTTTACGCGAGGATGAGTGCGGGCAGCACAGCACGAGCTACGCTCACTCAAATAGGCAGACACGGGAGGGCAGCTGATGTTGTTGCACTTACAGTAGCTTACTTACTCACCATCGCTCATCATAATAGAATGTCCGCTCCGGTAGCCGAGTGGTCAGCGCGACGGGATGTCATACCTAACGGCCCGGGTTCGGTTCTCGGCTGGGTCGGAGATTTTCTCCGCTCAGGGACTGGGTGTTGTGTCGTCCTAATCATCATCATTTCATCCCCATTGACACGCAAGTCGCCAAAGTGGTGTCAACCCGAAAGACTTGCACCAGGCGAACGGTGTACCCGACGGGAGACACAAGTCACACGGCATTTCCATCATAATAGAATTATTGATATGCGAGTTCAGCGACGGATAAAAGTGAGACCACACAATGTAAAAAAAGTTGTATGAAGGAACAAATCCAAGAAGTGTAGTCAGGATGAAGACTACAGTTAAGAAACAACATACACAGTATACAGTATGCAAATGTGTAAACGAAGAATGTTGGTAATGGCAAGAGTATAAATACTGTGGGCGTTAAAAGTATCACATCCCTGAACTGTTATAAACGGTTTAGGTCTAATGCTGTGATACTAAAACAAAGCATATCCAGCGACAGGACAATATAGATTTATTTAAGCGGGTGCTTATAGGTGACACATAAACATGGTACATCAGAAAAAAGATAAAAATTGTGTACCATAACGTAAAATCAGAACGCAATAAAAAGTCATGTGTAGTAAAACGAGGTAGTTAAACGATGGTACCCAACCGACGCATATACATTATAATTGGGCTTGAAGTACTAAATGTAAACATACACTATTAGTCACAGGCTGAATGGTTGCAATAACGGTACAACGCAACAATGAAAGCTTGAAAAATTATACCTCGATATGTGACATTAAAGTTTAAGGGACTCGTAATTAGTTAAAGGGAACATGTTTTTTAATGTAGTTTGTTCATTGAAAATAGACTTTGGGATATCTTTCAAGTTATACGGGATCGCAGTTTCTTCTAGAAAGTCAAGAAAACGACGTTCGGTCTGCTGATGAAGAATGCTACGATTTTCACAAATGGCGGGTATCGAATGCTTAAGATGGTTAGTGAAGACGGATTTGATGTTGCCTAGATCTTGTTGTTCTGTAAATAGAACGGCAAATGTACGTCCTATTTGGTCAAAAAAATGGTTCAAATGGCTCTGAGCACTATGGGACTCAACTGCTGTGGTTATCAGTCCCCTAGAACTTAGAACTACTTAAACCTAACTAACCTAAGGACATCACACACATCCATGCCCGAGGCAGGATTCGAACCTGCGACCGTAGCAGTCGCACGGTTCCGGACTGTGCGCCTAGAACCGCGAGACCACCGCGGCCGGCCCTATTTGGTCAAACCATGGTCGATGGCAGTTCTTACATTTCATTACTGAAGTGGATTCTTACTTTACGAATGTGGACATCCACCACATCAAATACTTAGTCTTAACGAGAAGTTATAACATGGACAGCAACAAAAGTAAAACAAAGGTAATGAAATGTATTCGAATGACAAAAAGAAATGCTGAGGGATTTAAGTTAGGAAATGACACAGTGAAAGTAGGGGATTGTTTTTTATAATTTGGGAAGCAAAATAACCGTTGATGGCTAAAATCGAAATCTTGTAAAATGCAGACTGGTAAGAGCAATATAAGCAACTCAGAAATAAAGGAATGTGGTAGCATTGAATGAAAATTTGTACAGAAGTGAAACATGGGCGGTAAGCAGTTCAGACGAGAAGAGAATAGAAGCTTGTGAAATGTGGTGCTTCAAAACAGTGTTGAAGATTAGATGGTAGATCATATAACGTTTGAGCAAGTTATCAGTGGAATTCGTTATTGGCTGACGCCACACATGCTGAGGTGTCAAGTGATCGACATTTTGGTAATGGAGGGAGATAAAAATGGTAGAAGAAGACCAAAGCTTGAGTCAGGTCAGCGTGTTCAAACGCATGAAGATAGCAGAGATGAAGAAGCCTGCACAAGATAGAATAGTCTGAGAGCTGCATCAAATTAGTCCTCGGTCTGAAGACCTCAACAACTAAAGATGTAGAGGACGAGGTATCAAACTGATAAGACCTCTATGTAATACTGCAATAACCATCGCTAAAAGTAAAGGTCTTTATAACAAGAAACCATTACATCGTCATTGATGTTTATTTATTTAACATGCTGCACTAAATAATAAATTATATGTGTGAAGGTTCATTTAAAATACTATCGATAGTTTTATAGATTAACAAAGATAACACGACAAATATATTTACACCAGGTACATTTTTTTCCAAATACAAAATCAAAATACACAAACACTCAAACATTTACTGGAGTATCACATTTATAAGTACATATTGTAATGGGACTGCTCAGCACACTTCATATACGGTGATCTTGTCTTACTTTATTAATATAATACATATTACTTTCTATAATCATTCAAAAAATACAATTGATTAAAATGATGTGTTTGATAATGAAATCTTAAATGTATCTGTATCTCTGTGGAAGAAACATTGATTATATCGATATTGTATGCATATCTTTGTATGTGAAGTATTGTATATAGCCGGAATTGTAAACAAATAGTTGGACACAGGCTGTCTATCTGAAGTATAGTGTTGGAGGAAGTCGTTTGTCGTGCAGTTAAGGACCAGTACGGTTAGTTACAGTATATCAGTAAGATGTGCTGAAATGACTTAATTTGTGAGACAAAGTTGAGAAATAAAAAGTTTGTGTTTTCCAAGAGTAAATACCTTTAACTGATCATTTCGTAGTGCGTATCTTAAAAAGTGAGAAAACTTACATCGAGCAAGCATGAGCTCATCCTTAATAGACGCTGAGCAACAACAATGAAGACAACGAAATTCAAATTTTAAGTAATTAGAACAATTTACCATTCTTATGGCCATATTAATTTTAGATTCAACCTGTCCTCGAAACCAGCTGTTGGTGAAACAGTTAATCACGCAACCACAAGTACAGATACAGTCTACAACGTTTGGAATATAATGAAATTTTGTGAAGAATAGTAAGTTTATGGTGTGGGGTTTGACTATACAGATCTTTTTCTTAAATTATGATTACAAATATGTTAGCCTTCTAGTATAAATTCAAGTTTTTCAGCCTACGTGTGATGCTATAGTTGATTCCAAAGGACACATATAACAGAGTCGTACTGAATTACAAAAGTTATAAAAATCCGTTGTGAATTTATGTATTCTGATTTACTGGTGGGTCATAGTTCTCCTTTTTCAATTGTTTGCTTCCTGAGAGTGCCCATCTTTCATTTATGAAGACAAAAAGCAGATAGTCAATGTTTGGGTCGTCGGCATTACAAGTGCCATCAATTATTTTGAACTGTTTATAATATACTCTCAGTTTTCCATGTCTACTACATTATAAAGGTATTCTGCTCAATTCTGCTAATCATACTAGCACTCTCCTCATTGTCTTATTGGAATGTTACATACTGGAGCAGTCTCTTGCTTACTCTTGGGATTTCCATTCTAGATTGCCATCTCCGGTACAAACCGGTATTACGTTCTGAGCACAACTTGTAGCTCTCCGACTGCCTTACTACAGCCGTCTCACCTTTACAAAGGTCAACATACCCACCGCCTTGTGCCGTCTGTTCGTTCCCCATTATTACTAGAATGTAATTCCAATGGCATGTAATTATTTGGAACAAAAACTAGAAAAAAATCGAAGGTCCCACAATGCTAACAGCATCCTGCAGTAAAGAAGAATAACTAGTAGCAATAAAAGAACCCCTAATGTCGTGAAACAAAAAATGTTGAAAGTGGACAGGATGGTGGTGGTGGTTAGTGTTTAACGTCCCGTCGACAACGAGGTCATTAGAGACGGAGCGCAAGCTCGGGTTAGGGAAGGATTGGGAAGGAAGTCGGCCGTGCCCTTTCAATGGAACCATCCCGGCATTTGCCTGAAACGATTTAGGGAAATCACGGAAAACCTAAATCAGGATGGCTGGAGACGGGATTGAACCGTCGTCCTCCCGAATGCGGAAAGTGAACAGGAACAACGTAGTTTACCCAGGAACGAAAACAATCCGAAATAAGTAAAAACTGAAGGAGACTCAGTTGAGGAGAGATACAAAACTGAAAAAAAGTAACGTAGATGCCTTTTTAGTCCCCCAAAAGAAATTTGACCAAATGAAAACGAGGAAGCAATGCAAAAATGATGATAGGGGAGACCCAGTCATTTGTCAATAACAGACATCTTCGCACGAACGATATTGATTACCAAGATCCCAGAACCACTGAAATCAATTGTCCAGACATATATGATGAACTACCAGCTGCACAATGTCAAAGGGTAGAGGAAAATGATGATGATGATGTTTAGTTTGTGGGGCGCTGAATTGCGCGGTTATCAGCGCCCGGACAAATTCCCAACCTTTGCTCAGTCCAATCTCCCCACTTTCGTGAATGATGAGGACAACACAAACACCCTGTCATCTTGAGGCAGGTGAAACTTCTTGATTCCACCGGGAGTCGAACCCGGAACCTCGTGCTCGGGAAGCGAGGACGCGACTGCGAGACCACGAGCTGCGGACGGTAGAAGAAAAGATGGACAAGTTCTTACTAAAATCTGTGTAACAGAGAAAGTTAGAACACGGTAAATAATTTAATTCTTACGATTCCTAAGAAAGTAGAAGCGGATAGTAGCGAACATAATCGTGGACTTAGTCGATTATCACATGCTCGCAGCCCGCCCGGTGAGCCGTGTTGTCTAACGCACTGCTTTGCGGGCGGGAAAACGTGCCGGTTCCCGGCACTGATCCGCCCGGCGGATTAGTGTCAGGTTCGGTGTGTCGGCCAGCCTGTGGATGGTTGTTAAGGCGGTTTTCCATCTGCCTCGGCGAATGCGGACTGGTTCCCCTTATTCCGCCTCAGTTACATTATGTCGGCGATTGCTGCGCAAACACTTTCTCCACGTATGTGTACACCATACTTAATCTACCACGCAAACATTGGGGTTACACTCGTCTGGTGTGACACGTTCCCTGGGGGGAGGGGGGTCCACTGGGGTCCGAACCGCACAATAACCCTGGGTTCGGTGTGGGGCGGCGGTGGGGTGAGTGGACTGCTGTAGCCTGTTGTGAACTACTGATGGCTACGGTGGGGACGAAGCCTCTGCATCGTTTCTAGGTCCCCAGTTCCATACAATACAATACAGGCTGTCCGAAAAGTCTTTCCCTGATTACATAAATTGATAACTCAGGCTAGAAGTAAGATACAAATATGAAACTTGTGTCGAATTGTTTACAACTATCAAAGTTTCTTTCTGTTTTAGGTTCGCAATACGTAAGTAGTGGATGAGGTGCAGTGGCCAAAAGCCATGTTAACCAATCAGGAGAAGGCACAGTGTGTCCTGTGGTACCATGAGACATGATCACCAACCACAGTGCAGAGACACTTCCAGACAACATTTGGAAGGAATCCACCTGATGTCAAGAGCATTAAAGCCTGGTATGAGAAGTTCAAGAACACAGGATCGGTTGCTGACCTTCCGAGGTCTGGTCGACCAAGAACCTCAGCAGACAGGGTGGAAGCTGTAAGGCAGTCTTTTCTGCGAAGTCCGAAGAAATCGGTGCGCAGGACCCCACGTGAATTAAAGATGCCAAAAAGCTCTGTCTATGACATTTTACACAAACGTTTATTGTTTCGTGCATACAAAGTGCAAATCGTTCAGGCCGTGTTGCCCACTGACAGTACACGTCGATATGACTTTGCGGTCGAAATGCTATCACGTGTTGAGGACGATGTTGATTATCCCAGACGAATTGCCTTTTCCGACGAAGCGACCTTTTTCGTCAGTGGAGTAGTGAATCGCCATAATGTGCGCATTTGGGGTTCACAACCCCCTGGCGAGGTCATGGAGTGCACCAGAAGCAGTCCAAAGGTGAATGTTTGGTGCGCGCTTTTGCACGATCGAATTATCGCGCCTTTCTTCGTCGCTGAGGCTACCATCACATCTGCAGTGTATCTGGACATGTTGCAGCTGTATGCTGTTCCTCAGCTGCTTCAGTATCACCCTGATGTCTTGTTTCAGCAAGACGGTGCACCGCCTCGTTGGGGTTTAGACGTCCGTACCTATCTAGATATGATCTTTCCTGGGCGATGGGTCGTGATGGGCCAACGGTTTGGCCTCCACGCTCTCCTGACATAGCCCCATTAGACTCCTTTTTGTGGGGTTATGTCAAGGACGATGTCTACCGAACACGTGTACCAGATCTTGAAACCCTGCGGCAACGAATAACCACAGTCGTTGAATCGATCCCTCCAGTGATGTTGGCAAATGTGTGGACGGAAACTGAATATCATCTAGATGTGCTACGTGCTACCAAGGGTGCTCATGTGGAAGTTTACTGATGTGTGAAAAAAAAACTTTGATAGTTTGTATACAATTAGACACCAGTTTCATATTTGTATCTTACTTCTAGCCTGACTTATCAATTTATGTAATCAGGGAAAGACTTTTCGGACACCCTGTACAACCACATGCACTTCTTGTTGTGTCCGAGAAGTGCGGAACAGTAAAGACTGGAGGTCTGAGTGGAAAAACAATAACCGCGCGACCGCTACGGTCGCAGGTTCGAATCCTGCCTCGGGCATGGATGTGTGTGTTGTCCTTAGGTTAGTTAGGTTTAAGTAGTTCTAAGTTCTAGGGGACTTATGACCTCAGCAGTTGAGTCCCATAGTGCTCAGAGCCATTTGAACCATCTTTTTGAAAAACAATAATATTGGAATACAAACATTTTCAGACGGAATTTTACAGTGAGTCCTTATCACAATCGCACGACAATGTCACCTCAGTTCTATTTATGTCAGTAGTTACAAGCGGTCAGTCCACACACTTCGCGAGACTGCAGCCTGACTTCCCACCGCCATCCGTGGCGGGGCGTGCGCTTTTAACCAGTCCGGCCGCGCAAGAGTACACAGGTCGCCGGTGAGCACGGGTTGCGTGGCATGGCGTGATTCGTCCGTAGTCGCTAGGTTGCTACCTTTCGTATGTTCACCGGCTGGCGTTGCTGAGGTTACCGCGGAAGCGGCTTAGGGGTGGTTGCACCAGCGCTGTTAAGCGGCGGTGGCGCCGCCACCTATGGGCCATGGGCTAGAACGCCCTCTGATTCCTGGTAGCGATATGCTGTGCGCCACGATGCGGTCATTGATGATACAGCACTTCTGTTACATTAACGTGGCCACCTTTCAGAAGCCTGAATAACCTTGTTTTGCAGCGTGATGCGTGCAGGAAGGGTTCAAATGGCTCTGAGCACTATGGGACTTAACAGCTATGGTCATCAGTCCCCTAGAACTTAGAACTACTTAAACCTAACTAACCTAAGGACATCACACAACACCCAGCCATCACGAGGCAGAGAAAATCCCTGACCCCGCCGGGAATCGAACCCGGGAACCCGGGCGTGGGAAGCGAGAACGCTACCGCACGACCACGAGTTGCGGGCGCAGGAAGGGCATCAGCGAGATTCTGAAAGGTACCGACAGGGGTGTAGAGCCAAGCTGACTCCAGTGACTTGAACAGCTGCAGGAAGGGTGTCAGCGAGGTTCTAAAAGGTACCGACAGGGGTGTAGAGCCAAGCTGACTCCAGTGACTTGAACAGCTGCAGGAAGGGTGTCACGAGGTTCTAAAAGGTACCGACAGGGATGTAGGGCAAAGCTGACTCCAGTGCCTTGAACAGCTGCAGGAAGGGTGTCAGCGAGGTTCTAAAAGGTACCGACAGGGGTGTAGAGCCAAGCTGACTCCAGTGACTTGAACAGCTGCAGGAAGGGTGTCAGCGAGGTTCTAAAAGGTACCGACAGGGGTGTAGAGCCAAGCTGACTCCAGTGACTTGAACAGCTGCAGGAAGCGTGTCAGCGAGGTTCTAAAAGGTACCGACAGGGGTGTAGAGCCAAGCTGACTCCAGTGACTTGAACAGCTGCAGGAAGGGTGTCAGCGAGGTTCTAAGAGGTACCGACAGGGGTGTAGAGCCAAGCTGACTCCAGTGCCTTGAACAGCTGCAGGAAGGGTGTCAGCGAGGTTCTAAAAGGTATCGACAGGGGTGTACAGCCAAGATGAATACAGTGCCTTGAACAGCAGCGCTAGGTTAGTCGGTTGAGTGTTCACCAGGCGAATAGCCCCATCGAGGTGGCCCCACTGGTTCTCGATTGCGTTGAAATCCGGAGAGGTTCGTGTCCAGGAGTGTACGGCAGAGTCATTCCGGAGCTCTACAAACAACGCACGTACACTGCGAGTTGTGTGACACATAGCACTGCTCTGCTAGTAGATGCCATCATGCCAAAGGAAAAAAAAAAAAAAAAAAAAAAAACTGCATGTCGGGGCGGACATTGTCCCCAAGGCTAGATGCATACGTTTGTTGATCCACTGCGTTTCCAAAATCACAATTACGCACAAAATGCCACGAAAACTTTCCCCAGACCATAAAGGTTTACTTTCAGATGTTTCACACCGTACAGCCAACGGCGATTTGTCCGGCGGAGCATATAACGGATTTAATTTTAAAAGGCCCCCTGTCGCCTCTCAGTGGACGTCCAATTTCGGTACTGGAGTTCGAATTCCAACCTTCGTTGCCAACGAGCAGCAGTCAGCATGGGTTCATGGAACAAGCGCCTGCTGCCGAGGGTCATACGCAGCAACGGTCGTTGAGAAGACACTGTTGGATGGCCATTGGTTCACATGGGCACATTTTCCGCAGCAATTGTTCACCTCTGTCATCTGCTGCCGGTGGTGCACCACTGTCGCCTCGGCGCCAGTTTAGGATCACGTCCTTTTGCCGTGCACGATATACTTTAACCACGGCGGCACGGGAACAGCTTACAAACTTTGCCGTATCGGAAATGCTTCCACACTTGTCCTGAAAGCCAATGTTCAGCCCGTTTTGACGTCAGATAAATCGTTCCGTATAGGCATTGTGACAGTGACTGCATTGTTTTCCGTGTCTCCCGACGTGCTAGTGCTGCAACCTACCTTCTGTGACTGGTTATTGCACATTGACGTCGAATATAGGCGGTGGTCACATTAATGAGACTGAACCGTGTACTTTAAATATACCAACAATAGTACTATTTCGAAGAATGAAAGGGTCACCTGGAAGTACTAGTAAATTAACAGAGGACCAATTAATGCAATTAATAATAGAAAGCACAGTAAGGAAAAACAAGGAAAGCCATATAGCATATGTGGGTTTGGAGAATGCTTCTGATAATGTGGATTTACATAAAACGTTCTCCGTCCTTAGGCGGCGTGACATCGACTACAACCATGGAAAAGTACTGAATTGCTTGTTGCAGCTACAAAATCAGTATGAGACGTTTTATGACGACACGGCGGCGGACGCCGAAAGCGCCCAATAATTTAGTCGGCGTCTGAATGAATTGGAACGTATGGTGGCTGATGGCTATGGTGCGTACACAAACAAAATTCAAATAAAGATGACGTGTGTGTAGCAGGTAACATGCGGGATTACCACATTTTACACGTGGACACGACACTCTCAAAGACGTGGAAGGAAATTGGAAATTTGTGGTAAGTTCCTATGGGACCAAACCGCTGAGGTCATCGGTCCCTAGGCTTACACACTACTTGCTGTAACTTAAACTAACTTGCGTTAAGGACAGCACTCACCCATGCTCGAAGGAGGACTCGAAACTCCGACGGTGATAGCCGCGCGAAGCGTGGCAAGGCACCTGAGACAGCGCGACTACCCCTTGCTGCTCATGGAAGGAAGTTGCTACGTCGCAAACAGACTAGACAAAGGAGGGAGTTGCAAGTGAGACACGTTATCTGTAAAAAGAACCAGCTTGTGACATACAAAAATGCAAATCTTGAGATTAGAAAAAGATTTCATGGAAAGCTATTGATAGGCTGGAAGTCAGGAGGCTTAAGTGTCATTTCCTAGCTAACACAGCTTTATTGCAGAAACAAAATTAATCTATCGTTTTCAGACCGTACGTCGCGGCTCGCCAATGCGTCGCGCTTCCCAGTAGGTGCCTCGCAGTGGCTTAATAAAAATAATTTGTATTATTTACTTTCTGAGTAAAGGAACAGCGTGAGGACTAGTAGTCACATCTAGTGATTACTTAGTTTCATCTTCCATGGATCATTTGCCCGAAAAATACTGCTGATGTTGAACGAGTCATTTATATTCACATTGAACATTAATTTGTAAATATGGCAGCATGCTGAAAATTTAAATGTTTTTTATTTATAAATATGCAAATGCGTGTTCAGTTTAAAGTGTTGATGAATGTGAGCACTTGTAATCAGTACAATAACACGTGTGTAATTAACCGTTATTTTATGTCGACTTCTATTTCATTAGACTACATTCCACTATCCTAGTTTTGCTTTTGTTGATGTTCGTCTTATATCCACCTTTCAAGACACTGTCTAATCCGTCCTTTGCTGTCTCTGACAGAATTACAATGTCATCGGCAAACCTCAAAGTTTTCATTTCTTCTACATGGATTTTAATTCCCACTCCGAATTTTTCATTTGTTTCCTTCACTGCTTGCTCAATATACAGATTGAATAAGATCGGGGATAGGCTACAACCCTGTCTCACTCCCTTCCCAACTGCTACTTACCTTTCATGCCCCCCGACTCTTAAAACTGCCATCTGGTTCTTGTACAAATTGTAAATAGCCTTTCGCTCCTTGTATTTGACTCCTTCCACCTTCAGAATTTGAAAGAGAGTATTAAAAGCTTTCTCTAAGTCTACAAATGCTAGAGACGTAGGTTTGCCTTTCCTTAACCCGTCTTTTGAGGTAAGTCGTAGGGTCAGTATTGCCTCACGTGTTCCTACACTTCTACGGAATCCAAACTGATCTTTCCATTCGTCTGTAAATAATTCGCTTTAGTATTTTGCAGCCGTGACTTATTAAACTGATAGTTCGATAATTTTCACATTTGTCAACACCTGCTTTCTTTGGGATTGGAATTATTAAATTCTTCTTGAAGTCTGAGGGTATTTCGCCTGTCACATACATCTTGCTCACCAGATGGTAGAGTTTTGTCATAGCTGGCTCTCCCAAGGCTATCACTAGTCCTAATGGAATGTTGTCGACTCCCGGGGCTTTGTTTTGACATAGGTCTTTCAGTGCTCTGTCAAATTCTTCACGCAGTATCCTATCTCCCATTTCATCTTCATCTGCGACCTCTTCCATTTCCATAACATTGCCCTCAAGTACATCGCCCTTGTGTAGACCCTCTATATACTCCTTCCGCCTTTCTGCCTTCCCTTCTTTGCTTGGAACTGTTTTTCCATCTGATCTCTTGATATTCATACAAGTGGATCTCTTTTCTCCAAAGGTCTCTTTAATTTTCCTGTAGGTAGAATCTATCTTACCCCTAGTGGTATATGCCTCTGCATCCTTACATTTCTCCACTAGCCATCCCAGCTTAGCCATTTTGCACTTACTGTCGATCTCATTTTTGAGACGTTTGTATTCCTTTTTGTCTGCTTCATTTACTGCATTTTTATATTTTCTCCTTTCATCAATTAAATTCTATATGTCTTCTCTTACCCAAGGATTTCTACTAGCCCTCCGTTTTTCACCTACTTTATCCTCTGCTGCCTTCACTGTTTCATCCCTCAAAGCTACCCACTCTTTTTCTGCCGTATTTCTTTGTCCTGTTTCTGTCAATCGTTCCCTAATGCTCTCTCTGAAACTCTGTACAACCTCTGGTTCTTTCAGTTTATCCAGGTCCCATCTCCTTAAATTCCCACCTTTTTGAAGTTTTTTCAGTTTCACTTTACGGTTTATGACCAATAGATTGTGGTCAGAGTCCACATCTGCCCCTGGAAATGCCTTACAATTTAAAACCAGGTTCCTAAATCTCTGTTTTACCATTATATAATGTATCTGGAACCTTCCAGTGTCTCCAGGCCTCTTCCACGTATATAACCTTCTTTCATGATTCTTGAACCAAGTGTTAGTTGTGTGCAAAATTCTACCAGGCGGCTTCCTCTCTCATTCGTTATCCCCATTCCATATTCACCTACTACTTTTCCTTCTCTTCCTTTACCTACTATCGAATTCCAGTCCCACATGGTTCTTCAATGTCTTCATCATCTGCGGAACTAGTTGGCATATAAACTTGTACTACTGTGTTAGGTGTGGGATTCGTGTCTATCTTGGCTACAATAATGCGTTCACTATGCTGTTTGTAGTAGTTTATCCGCACTCCTATTTTTTATTCATTATTATACCTATGGCCTTGCCGCAGTGGATACACCGATTCCCGTGAGATCACCGAAGTTAAGCACTGTCGGGCGTGATCGGCGCTTGGATGGGTGACCATCCAGGCCTCCATGCGCTGTTGCCATTTTTCGGGGTGCACTCAGCCTCTTGATACCAACTGAGGAGCTACTCGACCGAATAGTAGAGGCTTCGGTCAAGAATACCATCATAACGGCCGGGAGAGCGGTATGCTGACCCCACGCCCCTCCTATCCGCATCCTCCACGGAGGATGACACGGCGGTCGGATGGTCCCGGTAGGCCACTTGTGGCCTGAAAATGGAGTACTCCTGTGTTACCCCTTTTGATTTTGTATTTCTAACCCTGTATTCACCTGACCAGAAGTCTTGTTCCTCCTGCCATCGAACTTCACTAATTCCCACTGTATCTAACTTTAACCTATCCATTTCCCTCTTTAAATTTTCTAACCTACCTGTCCGATTAAGGGATCTGACATTCCACGCTCCGATCCGTAGAACGCCAGTTTTCTTTCCCCTGATAACAACATCCTCCTGAGTAGTCCCCGCACGGAGATCCGAATGGGGAACTATTTTACCTCCGGAATATCTTATCCAATAGGATGCCATCATCATTTAAAGCTGCATACACTCGGGAAAAATTACGGCTGTAGTTTCCCCATGCTTTCAGCCGTTCGCAGCATTAGCACAGCAAGGTCCTTTTGGTTAGTGTTACAAGGCCAGGTCAGTCACTCATCCAGACTGTTGCCCCTGCAACTACTGAAATGGCTGCTGCCCCTCTTCAGGAACCACACGTTTGTCTGGCCTCTCAACAGATGCCCTTCCATTGTGGTTGCACCTACGGTACGGCTATCTGTATCACTGAGGCACGCAAGCCTCCCCACCAACGGCAAGGTCCATGGTTCATGGGGGGTTGAGAACAAAAAAAACGCACTGCTTTCCGGGCGGTATGGCGCGGCGGTTCCCTGCGGATTAGTGTCGAGGTCCGATGTGCCGGCCAGTCTGTGGATGGTTTTTAAGGAGGTTTCCCATCTGCCTCGGCGAATGCGGGCTGGTTCCCTTTATTCCGCCTCAGTTACACTATGTCGGCGATTGCTGCGCAAACATTTTCTCCAAGTACGCGTAAACCATAAGTATTCTACCACGCAAACATTTGCGGTTACACTCGTCTTGTGTGAGCCGTTCGTGGAGGGGGGGGGGGGGGGGGGGGGGAGGAGTCCACTGGTGGCCGAACCGCAGCGGCAGTGAGGGCTACGGCAGGGATGAAGGCTCTCCTTCGTTTATAGGTCCCAAGTTCAATACAATAAGATAGCTCACGATACCAACATTGGCATACATTGTATAGCACCACTTACTGTACTGAAGGAGGGGATTGTGTAACGATGTAAACAGATCAAAAGATGACAACACAATTGCCGAAACCCGTAATCTACATGAAAAACTCATGTTAGTGATCTTGGTAGCTGAAAATTTATTCAGTGTTCGTAACACTGTAAGTCGCCCCACACTAACTATGTCAGAAGTGTATTTGATGTCGTGTTGGGTTCTAGCACAGGTTAGAGAGAAGACAGAAGATTATAGGTCAATCCGCAAGAAACGTGCATGGGACAGGCCGAGTGGGGAGCTGGGTGTAACGAGTGAGAATGTTCAGGGCTGACAAATTTTTATTACAATTTTTTTTTAATTTTTAATTTTTTATAGAGCGTATCAACAGATGGCTGGATGCAGCGAAATCGGAGCTATGTAACAGTGAAATGAATGAGTGTCTAGTTTACACTGTGTGACACAACACAACTTTTCGACGACACTTTAAAAAATAATAAAAAAAGCAAACAAAACGAAAGAGCAAAACATTACTTAAGCATTGGCATAAAACTTAATCGGTAAACCTGAATAAGTTATTATTTCATATTTATTATTGAGCATTGCATTACGCATTGCCATTAAAGTAAACCGGAAATGTATAAATGAAAATCAGGTCAGGTCACAGTATATTAAAAGAAAAAATACTAACGCTTCTGTACATGCCCAGTTATCATCCCATAGTAGCACACACAACAAGTAAACAGCACCCGCTCTAAGCCACTCCCAAGCTTATTCAAACTAGTGAACTCTCAGTTAGTAATTCAAATAGATTGATGCCAGTTACTACTATGCAAGTTGGACTTCATAACAAACTATGTCTGCTCTTACAAGTACTGCCTATAACACACGAGACTTCAGTTCGAGATGGCAACTTAACCCGTTAAAACTAAAGAGGTATTAACTATAACTTAAAATCAGGCTTCGGTTCGCGCAGATCCTCCCGTCGGAGGTTCTAGTCCTCCCTTGGGCATGGACGTGTGTGTTGTCCTTAGTGTAAGTTAGCTTAAGTTACATTAAGTAGTGTGTAACCTTAGGGATCGATGACCTCAGCAGTTTGGGTCCATAAGATCTTACGACAAATGTCCAAATTTCCAGGCTTCGGTTCACGGCGGGGGTCTATCCACTTTACAACTAAACAGGCAGTAGCCATAACTTAAAATCAAATGCACTTAGGCTACTCAAGCAACACCAAGTGAGTATATTCCTTGGTGTAAGATTTCACAAAAGAAACGTAAGAGCCGCCACTGAGAGGACACGTGGTCTACTAAATAACTGTGGAGACGCCCATAACAAGCAACATGGACAAGCATGACACATATTCGTACAATGAGCCCCCCCACCCCCCAGGCCCTCGCTTTTAAAAGTTGTCAAAATGCACAACAATTCTAAGACCTCAAGTCAATCAGAGAAAAGTCATCCCCAATTTAAAACTGAAGAACATGGAAACATGAAGCGACACCCTTAAACACATCGATGTAGTTACAAGTAGGATCAACGGCATCATAGTAGACTAAAATCCAAATAGACAAGTACAATACTGTGTCAGACACAGCTCTCACATTTTCACAGATCACGCCATTAAGTGGACATCTAACCAACAATGGTACCTCCAGTCTAAGTTTAGTGAATCCTCTCGAGAACGTGCAAATTATTTCCTCGTCAGTACAAAAATACTTGTGTCCTATCACTAAGACGCGGAATCAACCAGATTTGAAACAGTAGCTTCACGGACTTACCACCAGCTAATACAACTCAACAGACAGCCAAATTATACGGTAATATCTTTGACGTTGTTGGAGTAGCAGAACACTTGATTCATGTGTCCCTCATTACCGATTGCACATCATGGTGGAACCAATCGTTGTGGAGCTATAACCGACTCCCGAAGAGCGGCACCATCAAACGCGAACACGCAAGCCAATGACACTACAAACCGTTTCTGGAAAAAGTTATGGGTGCTGACCGTAGCATGAATTCTAATCGTTGGACTACCAACGCACATTCGACCTCCATAACCCCTTCGCACGTCACAGCGGAACAATTCCCCATGGAGCTACATTCGATTCCCGAACGCACGAGGCAAAATAGACCTGGGACAGGTACGCCTTTTACTCTTCATACAAAAGCACACCGACAATTGCATTAAGTTGCCAGACACCGTCAACAGTACTGATGCTGGTAGGAGCTAACCAACGCTACACACTACTTCCACATTTCAAAAATCAATCAACAAATAATGTGACAGCAGACAGAACAATTCAAAATCACTTCCACTCTCAGCAGCGTACTGTACGCCAATGAGTAACTTCCTTGGATAAATAAATTCTTAGTACAACGGACATAAATAAACAATAAAAATCCGACCTAACGCTGCAAACACCGGAAGATGAAGAAGACGACTAGGGAACTGAACAGACACTTAGCTGATCGTAGCTAGTAAGCAGAATACTAAACGGTACACAAGTCCACTACGTTACCCATAACACCGTGATATCAGGCCTGTCACATGAGCGCCTAAATACTGCAGTACCGTCTAGGCGAAACAACGAGGGAAGCAAGATAGCGACCGCATGAAGCGCCCAAGGCGAGCAGCTAGTTTCGTCCTGAAGCACGTTCCACGACGGAAGCTGCCACTCCCAGGCCGTTGCACGCGTGAAATCGCGCAAACAGCTGCCATGAAGCGTTGGACTGACCTAGGAAGGTGGCGGAATTTTTTGAAACGCCCGCAAAGGAGGGCCGCACGTCACACGCTAATTTCACCTACAGAATTTAAGACACCTCGTTTATTAGATGTTTCATGTCATGTTAATTGTTGAACTAGACCTTGCGATTTCCGGATGTTTTTGGTATGCCATTATAAGGCTTGCTCTGTTTACAGTATCCTACAGATGAATGTGCAAGTCTTACCGTCTCATTAGTTTTTCCTGAAGTTCTTCCAAACTGGTATAGCTAACGATTTTCCACTCCACACTGTAGATTTGTGCCTTGCCGGTGCTATGATAATGTAAGACAGGCGATTAATAAAATTTCTCCATGCTGAAATCTTAAAACTGTCGAAGTGTGCATGCTGCAGTACAGCTCACCGGGTGCAACACTACCGTCAGTTTCCTCATCCGAAATTCAAGAAAAAGTTTTGTTTCAGTACGACTCCTTTAACCTAATGCCACGCACAGTTAACAACTTGTTTCTCTTCGCACGAATGACCACATTTTAGCGCTTTGTCATTCCTTCCTACGGTGTAAGGACCGCGTTACTGCGTCTCTAGCCCGCATCTCGTGGTCGTGCGGTAGCGTTCTCGCTTCCCACGCCCGGGTTCCCGGGTTCGATTCCCGGCGGGGTCAGGGATTTTCTCTGCCTCGTGATGGCTGGGTGTTGTGTGATGTCCTTAGGTTAGTTAGGTTTAAGTAGTTCTAAGTTCTAGGGGACTGATGACCACTGCTGTTAGGTCCCATAGTGCTCAGAGCCATTTGAACCATTTTCTGCGTCTCTAGCTTACGGCTTCTACCCCTTCCAACGATTTCATCATACAACAGAATTTGATCTCCTGTTTTAAAATCTTTCGGATTCTGGTCTCATCACAGCACTCTTTGTTCTTCTCCTTACGCGGCTTATTATAATCTAATGGCACTAATCACTATGGAACTTAACATCTGAGGTCATCAGTCCCCTCAACTTAGAACTACTTAAACCTAACTAACCTAAGGACATCACACACATCCATGCCCGAGGCAGGATTCGAACCAGCGACCGTAACAGTCGCGGTTCCGGACTGAAGCGCCTAGAACCGCTCGGCCACCGCAACCGGCTATTATAATCCCTGGCAACTTGGTGCATCTGTCACACTTTCTTCATTAATTCGAGTACATAATCATCGTAATTATAAATAAAGCCTGCGGGATCTATTCGCAGCTACCTGATATATTACATGCTCTACCGAAACATAACTCGTGTGGTCTATAATTCGTGGAGCTATGGGGTGTGGTATTGTACACAAACACGGCCAATGGAAGCCATTCCTCCCAGATTGAGCCCTGTAGTTGTAGTCTCAGAAATTTTATTACAGTTTCAATGTGAGCTTTTCAATGCTCCGTTCGATTGGGGTTGGTGATAAGAGGTCTGTCAATCCTTAAAAACACTCTCTTTGGTCACTCAAAAAAAATCACTGTTACTGAGGGTATCCCAAAATTTAGAATTATTCTGTCGAATAAACACGGACCACAGTACCTGCGTCCTGCTTTTCTATCGGTTCTTCGGTTCTGTTACACTGAAAATTGTTAGATCTTCCTGAAAAGTTGGTATATATCTACTATTTTTATCTGTTATCGTCAGGGGACCGATGACATCAATGCCACATCTGCTGTTGATGTCACACTCAACCAACCAATGACATTATGTCTGATTTTGCGTTATCTTTTTATTTTTTATTTTAATTAATTTATTTATTTGTTTTTGGCAACTAACGCATTTTCTGATATAATCATCAGTATCCTTCTTCATCCAGGACCATGTTCTGTATTTCCTTAGTGTAACGTAAGTTCTCACGGTCCCTTGATGACCAAATACTCGTATTTATGCGTCATGGAATTCCCGCAAAGTTTCTACATTTTCTTCGGCAGTTAGCTTCTGTTGTTCGTCCTCCCTGACTACCAGCCCTCCCTTACTTTGCCCCAGACTCGGTATCAGCTGATTGTACTTCCCTTATCTTCGACAATGAATCTACACAGTTCCGCTTTCCCTCTTTTTGTATAAAATTTCATAATTATAATACTCTAATTTCAGTCTGTACTTCTTTAAACGTGAGGACGAATCGCTAACATTGCTGACCCGATCCACTACAATGTTTTATTATCCGTACGAATAGAAATTTTACGACCAAACACATACGGTCTGCAATGCTTGACCGCTCAAACTATGGCCAAAACTCTCTCTCAGAGAAATATAATTTCGCTCTGCCTTGTTCAGAGTTCTGGACACATATGCAACTGGAAGATCCTTACCTATCTCTATTTGACTAAGAACCGAGCTAGTAGTGTCCAGGCTCGCGTCAGTCATGATTATTAACGTTTTTGAAAAATCTGAGTACTGCAATATGGGGGGATTGTGTAGTTTCTCTTTTAGCACTTGGAATGCATTCATCCTGCTTGGCGCCCCACTCATACTTAACACTTTCTTCAACAACTCATGTAGTGGTTTTGCCACTTTACTAAAGTCACTAAAGGAAGCGTCTATAGGACCTGACTAACACGAAGAAACTTTTTAATGCATTTGTTGTGTTGGGTTGGGGATATTCAGCCACTGCTTTTCAGTTGTTTGGGTCTGGTTCAACCTGCTCTCGGTTAAGGCATGTCCAAGATATGTGACGCCTTTCCTTAAATATTCACGTTTTCCAACTGAAACTTCAAATTGTGTTGTCTGAGCCTCTGGAAAACCTCAACTAAACGGGCATTGTGTTCTTCCTGAGATGTACCAAAAATTACTATTTCGTCCAAATAAATACTCTTCTCACACTGTAAACTCATTAGAACTGAATTCATCGCTTTTTGGGTTGTGGAGGGTGCAGAACGGAGTCCCATTGGTATTGTTTTAGACCAAAAATGGGCATACAGTGTACTAAAAGCTGTAAGTTCTTAGTACTTTTCATCTAATAACTCCTGATACTATCTCTTAGCCAAATCAAGCGTTGAAAAATATTTTGCCTTGCGCTACCGGTTCCAAATTTCATTGATACGTGGAAGTGGGAAGACTATGCTGACAGTGATGTCATTTAATTTTCTGTAATCAGCTACCACTCTCCATCGCTCTTTATCAGATGCTTCCATCTTTTTGGAAGCCATGATTAATCGAAAACTCTATGCTCTTGTTGAAGATAGTATTATGTTGCCCTCCATCATGTGATTTATCTCCTGTTCTAACGCTTCGTTCTCCGCTTCTGTATTCTGTAAGACTGAGAGCAAATTACTCGTCCCACTGATTCAGGAATCAATTTTATTTGGTGACAAATTGTAGCTGTGTATGTCAACTTATCCCCTGGCAAATGAAAGGTGTCATTATACGCAGGACACAAATCTGTAATGAAATGTTTTTCTATGGCACTTATATGATCCAACCGCAGTTTTTCTTTTAATAAACTGAGTCTCAATTTTTTCTCAATTGAGATCTTGCAACCTTGCGCAGAGTCTGCTTCTGACTTTGGTTAGTGGTGGAACATGTTCCACCTCAAGGCGAGGCGTCTGAATAGAAACCGCCTCCTCTCGTATATTCTCACACGCTCACCAGCGCCTCTGGCAGTACACGCCTTCACAAAACTCTTGTTTTTCAATAATACCGCCTCTTAGGCCATTATCTCCTCAGAATCCTCTCCTCACTAGGACTTAACTTTATTCTAGTCATATCGCCTACCTTAGATTGTGTAGCGTTCGTTTCCCGACGGTGAAAGGTCTGTCTACCGATATTTTATTTGGCGTGCTTTGGTTTATACTTTTTGTTATTTCTGAAGTCCTTAGATGTGTTCCCTGCACGTCCATATGAAAATCATTTAAGGGTAACCCTTCCTGTTTTGCTGTGATGACTTTTCACCGAATCCTTTTTCTTGGTGGATATAATTGCTACAAGAGCCTCCGTTGGGGTGATGTTTTCGCCCCTTGCAAACACAATTCTTTGTATGGGATCATCATAGGTCCTCTGAATGAATCCAGATCTTCTTAATTTTTCTACTAATGACAAAGATCCCACCAGTTCTGAAGTCGGCATCGCAGCGTACAAAGACACACGAAATTGATGTTGGAGTGAATCTAATTTATTGGCCCAATCGACAATCGGTTCACCCTTTAGCTGCCTACTAGAAAACATTTTATAATTGTTGAAGCCTAAAGTACGCTAACATGCGTAATTTTCCTATGAGCTATTTTCTACTTCTTCCCATGTTGGAGATAGTTCACACAAGAGCAGTTTACTACGTGAGCACCTGAATGCGGGTTTTTAAGAACTTCAACAACATAAGTCTGTAAGCGTAGGCTTCCGCGCCCTTTGTCGTTGTCCATAAAAATTTTCTGGGCTGTAGACCGCACTGTTAAAGTATAAAATTGTCCGACTTTTCGGCCACCGTTGCAAATTGCCTTTCTCAGGGATTTGTACTGAGCTTATTGCTGTATGAGAGAGATTTTAGATCTTACATGGTAGCGGAAGAAGCAGTTTACATAATTTAATAGGGTACTCAAGGATAGGCGGAGGGGGTGATAGGCGTTTATATTCGTCTTTATAATATTCCTTCTCATTGGTGGCAAAAGACGTGCTCGATTTCTGTTTACGTTATTTGTTGCCATTGGTGGAAACAAGCGAATTACAAACGGGCGGTAACTGTGACGTAGCGCAGTTTACTTGTTCCCAAGTGCGGACACTGGCGTGTCTGCACTCTGTGTACGTACGACCACAGCCCAGAAGAATTTTTATTGACAGTGACAACGGCGCGGATTCCTATGCTTATTTTTAAGTAACCTTTATGGGCCGCAAGTATACAGACACCTCATGCACTTGAATCGTTGCGTATAAAGAAAGGTAAATTGCTGAATGATCTTGCTTTCTTGAAGAGATGCACGGACACCAATGTAGTGCCAAAATTCTTACAGCTGACGTCCCATTTATAATCAAACGAGGCTAACAATATCTGTTTGCAAACGAATAAGGCTTTGCAGATGGACAGGATCCGGTACATTCGTATTAGCCTCGACTACAACAACGGGAAACTGTGTGAACTGCACCTCTTCCTGACAAGAAAGCTAGAGATGGAAGACTGAGAGAAGGTCGACAGGTTACCCTTTCAGCAAGCCACAAGATCGAGCGACAGTATCACTGATCGTCAGATGAAGAAGCTCGCCAAACTGCAGCCGTATTCGACGGAAGAAGAGCCGATGTTGGACACGCGACGGGTATGTGGTCAAACTTTCCAGCCACACCTTAAACGATGCAGCCCCCAAATTATAGCTACGGGGATTAATTTCGCAATGGAACGATAACAAGTTCCGAAAGGGAATGTCATAGAATCTTTTGAGACTTCGGTACCTCACCTACCACAAGCTGAAGCGGAGAAGATCGGACAAGAAACGGTACAAGTCTTGACTCATGCGAAGCCACCCGAACAAAACATCAGCAGAGAGGATTGCCATGATATAGCAGAGCTGGAGAAGAATCCTCACTTAGTAGTGATACAGGCAGATAAGGGTAACGCCTCCGTGCTAATGGACAGAACAGACTACAACAAACGAATGTAGGACCTTCTGAGAGAACCTGTTTATAGTGATCTGACGACAAAGGCAAACAAATCTACACAAGCACTGCTGAAGCATACTAAAATGAACTTCGACACGGCCAAAGATTCATCCCACAAGTTCCACAGGCCTCAAGGCTATATGGGGTACCGAAGGTCCACAAAGAGGGTTTTCCCTTAAAGCCCATAGTAGACAGTGTTAATTCACAAATCCACATACAAGAAAATAAAAATAAAACAATAAAAGAAAACTGGACGGACAGAAGCGTTGACATGTAGAGAGCCACACAGATTCGTATGTCAAGGATTTCGCCCATTTTGTAACACTTTTAAAAGAAAAGTGTATCTTAGCTACGCACTAATGGTTAGTTTTGACACGAAGTCTCTATTCACGATTCGTCACACACGATGATCATCTTAGAGGAACGTATGAAACATGACATCTGCGGTCGACCGGAGTGGCCGTGCGGTTCTAGGCGCTGCAGTCTGGAACCGAGCGACCGCTACGGTCGCAGGTTCGAATCCTGCCTCGGGCATGGCTGTGTGTGATGTCTTTAGGTTTAATTAGTTCTAAGTTCTAGGCGACTGATGACCTCAGAAGTTAAGTCGCATAGTGCTCAGAGCTATTTGAACCAATTTGACATTTGCGAACTAGTGCGCCACTGTTTGATGACCATCTATTTCTGGCAGAAATGGGAATTTTATGAACAGACGGACGATGTAGCTATTGGTTCCCCTCTCTCGCCTATTGCAGCAGAGATCTTCATGGAGTCATTTGAAGAAACGGCTCTCCAACCTTCACCATTGCGCCCTGATTACTGGCTCAGATATGTTGATAGTATCTTTGCCATGTAGCTACGTGGAAAGGGACAACTACAGAAGTTCCACCAACATCTGAGTCAACATCATTTTTTTTTAATCATCAGTCGTATGATTGGTTTGATGCGGCCCACCACGAATTCCTCTCTTGTGCCGCCCTCTTCACCTCAGAGTAGCACTTCCTACCTAGGACCTCAATTATTTGTTGAATGTATTCCAATTCTTCGTTCCTCTACTATTTTTGTCTTGTACAGCTCCCTCTAGTACAACGGAAGTCATTCCCTGATGTCTTAACAGATGTCATATCATCGTGTTCTTTCCCCTTGTCAGTGTTTTCCACATATTACTTTCCTCTCCGATTCTGTGCTCCAGACGTACATACTCAGAAATTTCTTCCTCTAATTAAGGGGTCTATTTGAGACCAGTAGACTTCTCTTGGTCAGGTATGCCCTTTCTGCTAGTGCTAGTCTGCTTTTGATGTACTCCTTCCTCCATTGGTTATTTTGTTGCCAAAATAACAGAATTCCTTAATTTCATCAATTTTGCGACCATCAATCCTGATGTTAAGTTTCTCGCTGTTCTCATTTCTGCTACTTCTCATTACTTTTGTCTTTCTTCCATTTACTCTCAATTCATATTCTGTACCCATTAGACTGTTCATTCCATTCAGCAGATCCTGCAATTCTTCTACACTTTCACTCAGGATTGCAATGTCATCAGGGAATCGTATCATAGATATCCTTGCACCCAGAATTTTAATCATACTCGTGAAACTTTCTTTTATTTCCATCATTGCTTCTTCGATGTACAGATTGAACACTAGGAGCGAAAGAGTGTATTCTTGTCTTACACCCTTTTTAATCCGAGCACTTCGTTCTTGGTCGTCCTCTCTTATTATCCCTCTTGGCCTTTCTGTAGATTTTGTATTACCCGAACCTCCCTATAGCTTACCACTACTTTTCTCAGAATTTCGAACATCTTGCAGCATTTTACATTGTTGAACGATTTTTCCATGTCAGCAAGACCTATGAATGTGTCTTGACTTTCCTTTAGTCTTGCTTCCATTATCAACCGCAACGTCAGGACTGCCCCTCTGGTGCCTTTACCTTTGCTATAACCAAGCTGATCGTCATCTAAAACATCCCCAATTTTCTTTTCCGTTCTTCTGTATATTATTCTTGACAGCAACTTGGATGCATCAGCTGTTGAGCTGATTGTGCTATAATTCTCGCAATTGTTAGGTATTGCAGTCTTCGGAATTGTCTCGATGAAGTTTTTCAGACAGTTAGATGTCGCCAGACTCATACGTTCTAACACCAACGCGAGTAGTCGTTTTGTTGCCTCTTCCGCCATTGATTTTAGAAAATCTGATGGAATGTTATTTATCTCTTCTGGCTTATTTCATCTTAAGTCCTCCAAAGCTCTTTTCAATTTTGATTCTGGTACTGGATCCCCTATCTCTTCCAAATCGACTCTTATTTCTTTTTCAATCATGCAGACAGATCTTCCCTCTCATAGAGGGCTTCAGTGCACTCTTTCCACCTATCCGCTCTCTTCTTTCCATTTAACAATGGAGTTCCAGTTGCAATCTTACTCTTACCAACCTTGATTTGAATGTCCCCGAAGGTTATTTTCACATTCCTATATGCAGAGTCGGTCCTTCCGACATCTTCGCATTTTTCATACAGCCATTTCGCCTTAGCTTCTCTGCACTTCCTATTTGTTTCATCCCTCACTGACTTGTATATCTGTATTCCTGAATTTTTCTGAACGTCTTTCTACTTCCTTCTTTCGTCGATCAACTGAAGTTCAAATGGTTCAAATGGCTCTGAGCACTATGGGACTTAACTTCTGAGGTCATCAGTCCCCTAGAACTTAGAACTACTTAAACCTAACTAACCTAAGGGCATTACACACATCCATCCCCGAGGTTCCAGACTGTAGCGCCTAGAACCGCTCGACCACCTCGGCCGGCTCAACTGAAGTATTTCTTCTGTTATCCATAGTTTCTTCGCAGGTATCTTCTTTGTACATATGGTTTTCTTACCAACTTTTGTGATTTTGAAAGATGTCCATTCCTCTTCAACTATACTGCCTACTTAGTTATTCGTTATTTCTGTATGTAGCCTTGGGGAACTTCAGGAGTATCTCGTCATTCCCCAGTACTTATGTATCCCTCTCCATTGCTTATTGATTCTTCTTGACTGATCTCTTATACTTCAGCATACTCTTCATCACTGCTATGTTGTCATCTGAGTCTATTACTGTTCCTGGGCGCACCTTCCAATCTAGTATTCGATTTCGGAATTTCTGTCTGACCATAATGTAATCTAACTGAAATCACCTGGCCTTTTCCAAGTACACCTGCTCCTCTTGTGATTCTTGGAGAGAGTATTCGCTGTTACTAGCTGAAATTTATTACAGAGCTCAATTAGCCTTTCTCCTCTCTCATTCCTTGGTCCAAGCCCAAATTCTCCGGTAACCTTTTCTTCTACTCCTTCCCCTACAACTGCATTTACGTACCCAATGACTATTAGATTTTCATCTCCCTTTTCGTACTGTATTACACTTTCAATATCCTAGTATACTTCCTCTATCTTCTCATCTTCAACTTCCTACGTCGCAATGTATACCTGAACAATCGTTGTCGGTGTTGGTTTGCTGTCTATTCTGATAAGAACAACCCTATCACTGAACTATTCACAGTAACTCGATCTCTGCCTGCCTTATTATTCGTAACGAATCGTACTTTCGTTTCACCATTTTATGCTGCTGGTGATATTACCTTACACTCATCCGACCACTTTACTTCACTGACGCCTACTGAATATAGACTGAGCCTTTGCATTTCCCATTTCAGATTTTATAGCTTCCCTACCATGTTCCGAGTAGCGGAACTATGTCGTCGGGTTGGTTATTCAATCTTTTTCTAATGGTCACTTGCCCCTTGGTAGCCCCTTCCCGAAGATCCGTACGGGGCTATTACAGACTCCTTTGCCAATGGAGAGATCATCATGACACGTTTTCAGTTTCAGGTGGCATGTCCCGTGGATACACGTTATGTCTTTAATGCAGTGGTTTCCATTGGTTTCTGCATCCTCATGCCGTTGGTCATTTCTGATTCTTCCGTTTTTAGGGGCAATTTCACACCCCCAGGGCAAGAGAGTGCCCTGAACCTCCGTCTGCTCCTCCTTGACAAGGCCGTTGGCAGAATGATAGTGGCTTCATACGCCGGAAGTCTTCGGGCGCCAGTGCTGATTATTAATCAAATTTAAGTGGTGGCGGGTTCCGAATATGCTACCCCTAGAACAAGGGTGCAGCAGCATAGCAAAAGACCAATTACTACAGAGACTGAGAAGAATGGTGTGCTGCCTTTCCTCGACGTGGAAGTTTACCAACCCCTCTTGGTGAACTTGGCCACACAGTATACAGAAAAGCCATCAGAAGGGGCAGGTTCCTCCACGTCTCCTCACTACCCTACGCAGAAGTGGACCGCGCTTCACACTTTCACCCGAAGGGGCCACAGAATCAGCGATGACGAACACATAAAGGCGGAAGTACGAAGCTTCAGTTCGAAAGATGCGGTCAACAAACTAAACACTGAAGGTGTCTACGAAGTCTGCTGCGATCGTGGTGTGGTGGTTGTAGGTGACATGGGGCAGCCGATCAGCACACGAATTTCGGAGCATGAAAGATATATCCATCTGGGACAACGCACCATGTCACTGGTGGAGGAACGCCAGGATAGGTGCCACAAACAAGACGATATTCCGTGAAGCCTGCGTACTGGCGAAACAGCCCTTTACAGTGAGGAGGAAGATTAGAGAGACAATAAAAATAACCAAGCGACACCTGGACATGAAGAGAGAGGATGGGTATGGGCCTTCTGCGTCCTGGCTGCCAACAGGCGCTACGCTACGGGAGGACAGCGCGCGCAGAACAACACACTCAGGCGCGCGGCAGACCGCGGTGGTCGCACGTACACAGAGCGCAGGCACGCCGCAGCCCGCAGCCCGCAACTCGCAACAAGTAAACAGCGCTACGTTACAACTAGCACCCGTTTCTATTTCTCCTGTTTCCACTAATAACAATAAATAATGTAAACACCAGTCAAGCACGTCTTTATCCACCAATGATAAGAAATAGTACAAAGTCCAATAAAGAACGCCTAACACTCCGGCCCCTCCCCCCCCCCCCCCCCCGTCTTCCTATCAAATTATGAAAAAATGGTTCAAATGGCTCTGAGCACTATGGGACTCAACTTCTGAGGTCATTAGTCCCCTAGAACTTAGAACTAGTTAAACCTAACTAACCTAACCTAAGGACATCACAAACATCCATGCCCGAGGCAGGATTCGAACCTGCGACCGCAGCGGTCTTGCGGTTCAAGACTGCTGCGCCTTTAACCGCACGGCCACTTCGGCCGGCATCAAATTATGAAAATAGCTTCCTCCGCTACTATTTAAGTCTCTCTCAAGCAGCAGTCAGCTCAGCACAAAACCCTGAAGAAAGTCATTTGCAACAGTGGGCGAAACGTCGGACAGTTTTATACACTACTGGCCATTAAAATTGTTACACATCGAAGATGACGTGCTACAGACAAATTCAACCGACAGGAAGAAGATGCTGTGATATGCAAATGATTAGCTTAGCAGAGCATTCACACATGGTTGGCGCCAGTGGCGATACCTACAAGTGCTGACATGAGGAAAGTTTCCAACCGATTCCTCATACACAAACAGCAGTTGACCGGCGTTGCCTGCTGAAACGTTATTCAAAATGGTTCAAATGGCTCTGAGCACTATGGGACTCAACTGCTGAGGTCATTAGTCCCCTAGAACTTAGAACTAGTTAAACCTAACTAACCTAAGGACATCACAAACATCCATGCCCGAGGCAGGATTCGAACCTGCGACCGTAGCGGTCTTGCGGTTCCAGACTGCAGCGCCTTTAACCGCACGGCCACTTCGGCCGGCCTGAAACGTTGTTTTGATGCCTCCTGTAAGGAGGAGAAATGCGTACCATCACGTTTCCGACTTTGATAAAGGTCGGATTGTAGCCTATCGCGATTGCGGATTATCGTATCGCGACATTGCTGCTCGCTTTTTGGTCGAGATCCAATGACTGTTAGCGGAAAATGGAATCGGTGGGTTCAGGATGGTAATACGGAACGCCGTGCTGGATCCCAACGGCCTCGTATCACTGGCAGTCGAGGTGACAGGTATCTTATCTGCATGGCTCTAACGGATCGTGCAACCACGTCTATCCCTAAGTCAACAGATGGGGACGTTTGCAAGACAACAAACATCTGCACGAACAGTTCGACGACGTTTCCAGCAGCAGCGACTATCAGCTCGGAGACGATGGCTGCGGCTACCCTTGAAGCTGCATCACAGACAGGAGCGCCTGCGATGGTGTACTCAGCGACGAACCTGGGTCCATGAATGGCAAAAAGGCATTTTTTCGGATGAATCCAGGTTCTGTTTACAGCATCATGATGTTCGCATCCGTGTTTGGCGACATCGCGGTGAACGCACATTGGAAGCGTGTATTCGTCATCGCCATACTGACGTATCACCCGACGTGATGGTATGGGGTGCCATTGGTTACACGTCTCGGTCACCTCTTATGCGCATTGACGGCACTTTGAACAGTGGACGTTACATGTCAGATGTGTTACGGCCCGTGGCTCTACCCTTCATTCATTGCCGGCCGGAGTGGCCAGCGGTTTTAGGCGCTTCAGTCTGGAACCGCGCGACCGTTACGATCGCAGGTTCGAATCCGCCTCGGGCATGGATGTGTGTTATATCTTTCGGTTAGTTAGGTTTAAGTAGTTCTAAGTTCTAGGGGACTGATGACATCAGATGTTAAGTCCCATAGTGCTCAGAGCCATTTGAACCAATATCTACCCTTCATTCGATCCCAGCGAAATCCTACATTTCGGCAGGATAATGCACGGCCGCATGTTGCAGGTCCTGTGCGGGCCTTTCTGGGTACAGAAAATGTTCGACTGCTGCCCTGGCCAGCACGTTCTCCAGATCTCTTACCAATTGAAAACGTCTGGTCAATGGTGCCCGAGCAACTGGCTCGTCACAATACGCCAGTCACTACTCTTGATGAACAGTGTTATCGTGTTGAAGCTGGATCGACATCTGTAACTGTACACGCCATCCAAGCTCTGTTTTACTCAATGCCTAGGCGTATCAAGGCCATTATTACGGCCAGAGGTGGTTGTTCTGGGTACTGATTTCTCAGGACTTATGCACCCAAATTGCATGAAAATGTAATCACATGTCAGTTCTAGTATAATATATTTCGCCAATGAATACCCGTTTCTCATCTGCATTTCTTCTTGGTGTGGCAATTTTAATGGCCAGTAGTGTATATTGACAATGCGGTCAACAGCCCAGAAGAATTGTATTGACAATATTGGTCTGCTTCACGCACTGTTTCAGCTGCTATGTCCACATTGTTTAATAAATTTAAAGATTTCGTACCACTGAAAGCCTGGGGAACAAGTTTATGGGCACGACTAGTAGTAATATCGGTTGTGGCTGCATCACTATCGGCAGTGGGGTTCTTAGATGAGGCCACGACTTAATTTGCTTACTGATGAGCCATGTGGAGGCGAGAAGGGACGAGGTGACTCGAGATAGCACCACCGCTGAAGGCGATGTGGTGCGCTGCGCTGAGGTGAGATGAGCAGGACGTGCCCGTGCGATACTCGCGGTGTCTCGTTGCCTTCAGCTGTGCTGCACCGGGGCGCTGCCCGCTGCAGCTGCTCGCTGGTCGCCGACGCGTTTCGTTGCCCTGGCAGTCCTCTTACAAGGGAAACTCCCCAGCGGGTCACCCTCATATTTAGTGGTAAAAATGTATACTCGGATCAAGCATAAAACCGGAAGAAGGTAATGAACTAGGAAAAAAAAAATCAAAATAGAAGCAGTGAACGGTCCATGGATAGGAAGTGCAATATATATTCACTAGAAATAATGACGGCGTTGCGGTTAAGTGGTCACGGTGTTGGCCTGCTAAGTGGGCGACAGTGTTCAAACCAGCCGCACGTTATTGTTTCCGGATGAGAAATTTTACCCAAAGACTCGGACCAACTCCGTCACCTTGATACGTGGACATGCGGTCCATTACCTCTATCGTGACGGACACAAGAACTTACTTGACTTCTGGCTCTATTTGCAAGAAAGACATTATGGTATTTCCGGGCATACCAGATATCGACAATGCTTCGCAAACTACCTACGGAGTGCCTTTCACAGGCCGCCGTGTAGCCTGGAATGTTCCAGGCAGTGGTAGATGAAGTCGGAACGAACTGCAAGCGATCATATATTGAACCATCTTTATCAGTGGGCGCAGTCGCTGGGAAGCCTAACTACGAAGTGGTAGCTTATTTTCATGTTATTTATGTTTACTGTTTTCGATGATGTCTTCATTCTGCTTTAGAAATGTTCAAATGTGTGTGAAATCTTATGGGACTTAACTGCTAAGATCATCAGTCCCTAAGCTTACACTACTTAACCTAAATTATCCTAAGGACAAACACACACACCCATGCCCGAGGGAGGACTCGAACCTCCGCCGGGACCAGCCGCACAGTCCATCACTGTAGCGCCCAATACCGCTCGGCTAATCCCGCGCGGCTTCTGTTTTAGTTTTCCGGGCTTGATTAACTATGACTGTTCTCACATTGATATCTATATAAAGAAAAAAAATTAAAAAAAACCTTCACAGTGCAACTTTTTGTTCTTTTTCTTTTTTCGCTGTTCGCTGTGTTCAGATTTGTGTCTGTGTCGTGGTGTAACGGCCGTTTGTAGAAGCGCGGCCTGAGCAAGGGATCTTTAATGACAGTTTATTCTCCACAGCTACTCTGTTATCAGTCGAAAGACAGTGGCTTTCGAAAGGGAACCGCAAACGTTTGATGCCAAGGCGACAAGTCAACCGAATCCACCACGGAAAAACACGTCTGGTGTGTCATACACGGCATTAGTGAAGGTACCTGTGTCATATGATAAGAATCTCTTACCAACGCGGCTAATTTGTAAGCATGGTAAGTGAGTGAGTTATGCCTCCTTGCTCGATTTAGGTATTCGTATGAATGTGAATCTGATCACTCCCAAAGCCATGGTGAAAATGTAGTAGTTTGTCACTAACAAATGAACGCAGCTGTTTCACAGTCACACAGTTTCTCTGTGCTCTGTGAAAACATACACTCCTGGAAATTGAAATAAGAACACCGCGAATTCATTGTCCCAGGAAGGGGAAACTTTATTGACACATTCCTGGGGTCAGATACATCACATGATCACACTGACAGAACCACAGGCACATAGACACAGGCAACAGAGCATGCACAATGTCGGCACTAGTACAGTGTATATCCACCTTTCGCAGCAATGCAGGCTGCTATTCTCCCATGGAGACGATCGTAGAGATGCTGGATGTAGTCCTGTGGAACGGCTTGCCATGCCATTTCCACCTGGCGCCTCAGTTGGACCAGCGTTCGTGCTGGACGTGCAGACCGCGTGAGACGACGCTTCATCCAGTCCCAAACATGCTCAATGGGGGACAGATCCGGAGATCTTGCTGGCCAGGGTAGTTGACTTACACCTTCTAGAGCACGTTGGGTGGCACGGGATACATGCGGACGTGCATTGTCCTGTTGGAACAGCAAGTTCCCTTGCCGGTCTAGGAATGGTAGAACGATGGGTTCGATGACGGTTTGGATGTACCGTGCACTATTCAGTGTCCCCTCGACGATCACCAGTGGTGTACGGACAGTGTAGGAGATCGCTCCCCACACCATGATGCCGGGTGTTGGCCCTGTGTGCCTCGGTCGTATGCAGTCCTGATTGTGGCGCTCACCTGCACGGCGCCAAACACGCATACGACCATCATTGGCAGCAAGGCATAAGCGACTCTCATCGCTGAAGACGACACGTCTCCATTCGTCCCTCCATTCACGCCTGTCGCGACACCACTGGAGGCGGGCTGCACGATGTTGGGGCGTGAGCGGAAGACGGCCTAACGGTGTGCGGGACCGTAGCCCAGCTTCATGGAGACGGTTGCGAATGGTCCTCGCCGATACCCCAGGAGCAACAGTGTCCCTAATTTGCTGGGAAGTGGCGGTGCGGTCCCCTACGGCACTGCGTAGGATCCTACGGTCTTGGCGTGCATCCGTGCGTCGCTGCGGTCCGGTCCCAGGTCGGCGGGCACGTGCACCTTCCGCCGACCACTGGCGACAACATCGATGTACTGTGGAGACCTCACGCCCCACGTGTTGAGCAATTCGGCGGTACGTCCACCCGGCCTCCCGCATACCCACTATACGCCCTCGCTCAAAGTCCGTCAACTGCACATACGGTTCACGTCCACGCTGTCGCGGCATGCTACCAGTGTTAAAGACTGCGATGGAGCTCCGTATGCCACGGCAAACTGGCTGACACTGACGGAGGCGGTGCACAAATGCTGCGCAGCTAGCGCCATTCGACGGCCAACACCGCGGTTCCTGGTGTGTCCGCTGTGCCGTGCGTGTGATCATTGCTTGTACAGCCCTCTCGCAGTGTCCGGAGCAAGTATGGTGGGTCTGACCCACCGGTGTCAATGTGTTCTTTTTTCCATTTCCAGGAGTGTATGTTACTAACGTGTCTGAAGTTGCGTTTCCTTATGGAAGTTTAAACTCTTGAATTCCTCTGTTATTAGTTCACACCCGTTTATTTGTTGTTCTCATTTTTGTGAGACGTCTGTGTGGTATTTCATCTGCTCTCAATATTCATCAGGTTTACTTGCAGCGGTAATGTATTCTTACCACATGACTCATATTCTATGATCAGTGAATAGTATGAAAGCTGCCAAGACTACAGAAAGAGAACAAATGTTTCAATGACGGGACGGACATTTCATAGTGTTGCGAAAAAAAAAAATAAATAAATGCTACGACAGAGGTTTGAACAGAGCTCGTCCGGTGTACAATCCAACAATGTGATCGCATAAGCACGACGCCAAGGCATATCATCTTCTCTCAGTACTGCACTCGTTTATGTATAATGTAGAGGATAAATTGGATGGAAAGTGTGAGTACTGAAAGAGTATTAGAAAGGAATTGTGAGAAAGATGTAAGCTGAAGGTTATAAGATAAAGGAAAAAGTACTGGTTGAGACATTCATTGAGAAGGGAGTGCTTGCTAGTAGATGCTTTCGAAGGGCTGGTTTGTGGGACAAGACTGAGAGGAAGAAGGAGATACAAGATGATAGACGACATAAAGGGAAGAGGAAATCATGTAGACCTGAAAAGGACTGCAGAAGACCGGACAGCCCGGAGAACTACCATGTGAAAACCTGCTTTTGGCAGAATACTAATGATGATTCACAGTTCAGTACACCCTCGTCCTGTTTTCATGCTTTATCTGTCTTCAGTTTTTGACGCGCTACCCACTGGGCCATCTTGCCACTAAATCGGAAGGGGGTGCGAAGGGAAGCTTCCCTTATTAGGACCGTTACGGTCGATCCTTCTTGTTGTCGCCCTGCCGTTCCCGCGACCCCCGGCGTTGTCGTGCTGTGTAGACAGGGCTGACCTGCCTGCGTCTTCCCTCGTCTGGCGTTGATCTCCGGACCTCTTCTTCTTTCTTCTGTTCTTCTCACTCAGTCTGCTTTTACTGCAGTGCAAGTGATGCTCCTCATAAGAGTCTCAAAGTTGTCACTTGCGTCTTGACGTCGGGCTGAGTATGTGCGAAATACCTATCCATCTCAACAATCATTCATGTTACCCCACATCTGACACCAGAAAATATTTACCTATGTTGTGTCCTAGCACAGAATAGTGGGAAGACACAGGATTACGTCTGCAATTTCCGAGACGTTGGGAGCAAATGCAGGAAGATAAACTTCCAACGAACGCAAGTAGATTGCAGTAGTACCAAGCATTGTGACCAAGCACCTACGAGAGCCGCGAATTTTAAGGCTCTATAGAATGCTCACAGCAGAAGACTCAACGATACTCTGGGGTCTGATTAATACTAACCTCTACAGTGAAGTCTAATTCTAAGCATTACAAAAAGCAAAGGGTGCAGCTGGTTATACAAAAGAAGTCAGTGCCTGAGCACGTGGGCTGAGCTCATTTTAAATACAGACTTTGAGAGCAGCACTCCAAGTGAGAAAAACTGACTTTCGGAGCTTACCGAGGCTGGCAACTAGTGACACGGAGTTAGGGTCCAAATGATCTGACTGAGAACTCTGTCTAAATAGAAAATCATGGGCTTTTGAAAGTATTGTGGGGACGCACTATTTCTTACGTCCTATAGTCGGTCCACCAATCCACTGGCGCTTTACAGGATTCAGCCGATCTGATGACTGGCTTTGCATCTCCAGGGCTCCTCTGGCCAATCACATTCAAAATCCTCCTCCATTCTCTTATTCAGGGATTTTTCTGGACCTTGAATTAACAGACTCCAAGTTTGGTAGCAACAGCGTTCAGCTGAAAGCTAAACATCACTGGCCTTCCTTTTATGGTCAGCAATAACAATCTTTTACGTCACTTGGCCCCGCACAAATACCTTTCGTGAGAGGGGTCCGCAGGTGTAACAGTGTGTCCAGCTTATGGCCACTGACGTTATGGTTCTCAGCGACAAGTACGAAGCTTGCTGCATCTGCTAAGACGTGCCTTTCTGTGACCATCTTCTATTGAGGTGTCTTACAGCAGCGTCTAGTCTGCGGATGGAGTTACAAGTTATCTCTCTGAAGTGATTCTTCTTCCCTGGAACAGTTGCCCACAGCGTCTGCAATTCACAGGGCTGCGACGTTACTGTCCATCTCCAGTAACCTAAAATTTTACCTGCTCTCCGCTATATTCCTCTTATTTCCTCTCTTGGATTGCCCTTGCTAGCTTCTAAGCTTATGCTTAACAATGTACGAGTCATTGCATTCTCAATATGTGACAGTTACGACACCCGTAACACTGAACAGCGACGGAAAAGATGGTGGAAATGTGCAGGCCGGTGGAAATCAGGATTGGCCATTGTTGACTTTGCGATAACATGTGGAATTCTTATAAGTAAATTATTTCGTTGTATTGGGAGGAGATTTTTCCAGTGAAAACCAAAAGCTTTAATAGCAACTCTGCTCCTCTGCAAAATTCTTACCACGCAGCACTTTTGCAGACTGCTGACTGAACTTTCCGTGAAAACTAAGGACAATATGAAGTCTAATTTTTATGCTAAGCAGCAGAAAATATCCAATCCTTCGCCATTTATGAGGCATTGTCTCGAGTTTGAGAGAGAGGCTGATTCTATTAAATAAAGTAAGATCTCTCTCACTTTGTTTTCCTATTTCAATCACAATACTTTCTTTGAGTCCTAGGGAAGGTGATCTCTAATATGAGCTTTCCTTGAGAAATGTAAGCTAATCACGTACGTAGTAAACAACAATTACCTTGGCGCTGACCCCTTATGCTTGGAAAAGTACTATCAAAATGCTACTGGAAAGCGAGAAGCGCTGTTCGTTTCCACCGGCTGGCGCTATGCCACGTACAGAGATAGTTATATGCCATGGAAATCATAAGATACTAAAGTGTATTCAACTCGTTCATCTAAGTAGTGGACATTTGACAGGACGTGTCGCTACTATAAATGGATGTTTACATGTGCTTACAAGTACCAGATCAATATCAACAGATTTTTCTGAATAGCTTGAGCCGAGTGCCAGGAGGCCGCCATTATGTTGGTCGCAGCTGGTTTCATTCACCAAGCTTCTCTAATTGTTTGCTCCATCTGTAAAGATCTCAAGTATGACGAGTACTCGTCTCTAACTTTTCCTCTTTTGTATAGTGCACGGCAGTAAATTCCAGATTATCATCAACCGTACCAAAATCTATTCAATTTCATTCAGTTTCAGTTGTAGGCATAGCGAAAAATGTTGGACGAAACAGATGATATAGGTTCGTTAAAACAATTCCGTTCCTCCAGTTATACAAAGAGCAGACCCTTTGATTCCGCAATTATAATAACAGTACCAAGATGGCCAGCGATCCAGCCCCAAGAAAGAGCAGAAACCCTCAACAAGCTTCGGAAAAACAGACTCGTCAAATGCAGACAACTCTCGATATTAAGGTTTAATAAAAATTGCCAGCAAGACAGGTTCGACTTTATTCGAAAGGAATAAGAGGCGCTGATGAAAATTTTTCCTGCTTTCCCCCTAATCTAAAAATGGTTCAAATGGCTCTGAGCACTATGGGACTCAACTTCTGAGGTCATTAGTCCCCTAGGACTGAGAACTAGTTAAACCTAACTAACCTAAGGACATCACAAACATCCATGCCCGAGGCAGGATTCGAACCTGCGACCGTAGCGGTCTTGCGGTTCCAGACTGCAGCGCCTTTAACCGCACGGCCACTTCCCCCCTAATCTGAAAATGACTGAAAGGGCTTCCTTGGGGCATGTTGTTTCGACACCACTGGCCAGACGTCTTTTGGAAAATACAGTTATCACTGCACCATTGCAAACAGTATTTGACAAGCAGGGGATCGTTGTTGTGGTGTTATGTCAACCTCAGGTTCTTCATTTCACTTTCCTTTTAATTTCAGTTCGTTGAAACGAAGAGCATTTATTCACGGAATTTTTACAACTGGAAAGATCGTACATTTTCGGACGCCCAGCTGGGTTAGTGATACCGATCTTGGGCGCAATATTGTCATTGCAGCTATATTCGTATCTCTGTTCCGCAAGCCACAGCACTGTGTGGCTACAGACTGAGGCAGCAAAGGAAGTTGACCTCAGATACATACAGAAAGAGTAAATATAATGAGCGGTGGATATCGTTATGTTATAGTGGGCAATGTGGCGAATTGAGAGACTCTCCTCCTCCCTATTAAGGTTCAAATGGCTCTGAGCACTATGGGACTCAACTTCTGAGGTCATCAGTGCCCTAGAACTTAGAACTACTTAAACCTAACTAACCTAAGGACATCACACACATCCATGCCCAAGGCAGGATTCGAACCTGCGACCGTAGTGGTTGCGCGGTTCCAGACTGTAGCGCCTAGAACCGCTCGGCCACCTAGGCCGGCCCATATTAAGGCAGATTGGTTAAAAAGAGCCTCTTCTCTGTGATAATTTGCGTTTTATGACCACCTTACCTCGTCTATAATGCGTTAGTTTGCTTCCAAGGTAGAGAAAATCCTTACTTTCTTTACTTCGTGCTCCCGAGTTTGATGTTAAGTTTATTACTGGCTTCATTCTGCTACTGTTCATTATTCTCGTCTTTCTACGTTTTACTCTCTATCCAAAGTGTGAGGTCATTACACCTTTTCCTTTCAAAAGGTCTTGCAGTGCGTCCTCATTTTTCACTGAGTATGGCAATGTCATCAGCATATCTTATCAGTGATTTCCTTTCACCTTGAATTTCAATCACCTTATGAATCTTTGTTTTTATTCCATAATTGCGTTTAGATGCATGGATCAACAGTGTGGGTGACAGACTGCATCCCTGTCTACATCCTTTTTAATCTGAAAACCTTTTCAAGTGAGTTGCATACTGTGGTATTCATATCACAGTGTCTAGAGCATTAGAGGACTTCAAATGGACCTCATCATACCTCAGTACTTCAGTATCCCACTTTGCACATGTTTATTCCAGTTGATCCTCTGAAACTTCAACCTACTCTTCATCGTTACTAAATTGCGTTCGTAGTCTGTATTTGCTACTGGGACACTTTACAAACCAATATCTGATTTAGGTTTCTCTGATCAAGATGTAATCCAGCTGGAATCTTCCCGTATGTACAGGACTTTACTAAGTACATCTACACCTCTTGTGATTTTTAAACACGTAACCGCTATTGCTAGTTAAAATTTATTGCAGAACTCAATTAGAGTCTTTCCTGTCTCATTAATACCAGAAAGCCCATATTCTCTCGTAACAGTCTTCTATTACCTCCCCAACTACCACGTTCTAATTACCGTAATTACTAGATTATCTTGACCCTTAATCCAGAGGTCTCGAGTTCCAACCTCAGTGAGTCCTAGGATTAGTATCTGTCACTTACATCTTCTCTGGTTTGAAAAATGCTTTGGGGCCCATATTAAACTGGAGGTCCCACTGTAGCTGAATGGGCTCTTTGAAGTGTGCATGAAAGGTGGCTCGCCGGGACGGTAGCCAGCGTGTTCGGTCAGAGAGCTGGTTCGCCTCTGTAATAAAAAAAACTGAGTGAAAGGATCAACAACGAACTTAAACAGATGTCATGTGACGTCCGCAACGACCAAACACAACGATCAACAACGAACAAAATGCCAAAAAAAAAAAAAACTGGGTAAGTTAGGACAAAGGTCAGATGATGGCAGTGGCAGCCCACCTCCAAGAGGACCATGCCTAGTAAGGCACAGTGGTGATCAAATCAGCCTTCGAATTTACCTTTACACATTTCGCTTTACGATGTGGATTACCCGTCCAGTATCCTCATATAGCGTCCATATTCTTTTTCTGCTAGGAACGTCAGCATACACAGGGAGAACCACCAAAAAATTTTCACCGCAACTACTGCGCAAATGGGAAGTGCTATTGATATGCGGTTTTAAAGAATGGATTGGTAGTCAGGGGCTCGTATAGTTAGCCAGTCAACTATTACTTGGAAAGTGTTTTTTTGTGCACTTTTTAAAATGGAACAATGAATATTAACATTAGGAAACTGAAACTAGTGTAAATTAGAATGTCAGAGGAGTTTGTTGCAGAGTTCTAGTGCTAGTCGTTTTTAGAGATTTCATATTTTGAAAAGTTCTCACACCGACATATACAGGGTGTTACAAAAAGGTACGGCTAAACTTTCAGGAAACATTCCTCAGATACAAATAAAGAAAAGATGTTACGTGGACATGTGTCCGGAAACGCTTAATTTCCATGTTAGAGCTCATTTTAGTTTCGCCAGTAACGTGATCAAATTGTAAATTTTCACAATCAACATGTGTGGGCTGACGAGAATCCGCACACAATTGTGCAATCACGTCATCAACACAGATTTTCTGTGAACGTTTGGGCAGGCATTGTTGGTGATGTCTTTATTGGGCCCCATGTTCTTCCACCTACGCTCAATGGAGCACGTTATCATGATTTCATACGGGATACTCTACTTGTGCTGCTAGAACGTGTGCCTTTACAAGTACGACACAACATGTGGTTCATGCACGATGGAGCTCCTGCACATTTCAGTCGAAGTGTTCGTACGCTTCTCAACAACAGATTCGGTGACCGATGGATTGGTACAGGCGGCCCAATTCCATGGCCTCCACGCTCTCCTGACCTCAACCCTCTTGACTTTCATTTATGGGGGCATTTGAAAGCTGTTGTCTACGCAACCCCGGTACCAAATGTAGAGACTCTTCGTGCTCGTATTGTGGACGGCTGTGATACAATACGCCATTCTCCAGGGCTGCATCAGCGCATCAGGGATTCCATGCGACGGAGGGTGGATGCATGTATCCTCGCTAACGGAGGACATTTTGAACATTTCCTGTATCAAAGTGAAGTCACGCTGGTACGTTCTGTTGCTGTGTGTTTCCGTTCCATGATTAATGTGATTTGAAGACAAGTAATAAAATGAGCTCTAACATGGAAAGTAAGCGTTTCCGGACACATGTCCACATAACATATTTTCTTTCTTTGTCTGTGAGGAATGTTTCCTGAATGTTTGGCCATACCTTTTTGTAACACCCTGTATACAATACGTCTGGTAGCACACACTAAAGAACAACGCAAGTTCGTAAACTAGTACGTGGATTCTGACCAGTAACGAGACAAATGACCACCACATGCTGCCTTCAAAATGACTACTGGCAGAGGCAGTACACGCTTACAGTCTGGTATGGAACGACTGCTGCGCACGTGTTAGCATTTCAATGGAGGTGTCCGAGCTGGTTGTAGTAAATATGTCGTTGCATATCTTCGGATGTGGTTGGTACGCCGGCCGAAGTGGCCGTGCGGTTAAAGGCGCTGCAGTCTGGAACCGCAAGACCGCTACGGTCGCAGGTTCGAATCCTGCCTCGGGCATGGATGTTTGTGATGTCCTTAGGTTAGTTAGGTTTAACTAGTTCTAAGTTCTAGGGGACTAATGACCTCAGCAGTTGAGTCCCATAGTGCTCAGAGCCATTTGAACCATTTGGTTGGTACGTCCTTGTAGACAGCGTCTTCTAGACGATGCTTTTAAAAGTAATGCTGTAATCGCTAATGGTGTGCAGTAAAATATGTTATTTGAATACCAAATTAATCATAAAAATAAAACATTTGCAATAAATAATATGTCGCATTGCTGATGACTTGCTTTGAACGTCAGATAATAATAACGTATGCCGGTGGAAAAAAAAAATGTGTGCAGTCTTCGTAAAGCCGGACGGTCAGTCCCTGAAAGTCACATGACAGAAAAATACAAAATACAAGACAAACATTACATCAATTTTCTTTGGTACAACAGCGTTCGTCACACAAATTGCTTGTGTACCCAGTTCACGCACGAGAGACAAATAAACGAATTTTCGAGTGTTCATAGTTCCAGACACATCTTCTCGCTGACGAGTGACGCGAATCACAAAACCTGTTACTTATGGAAATAAGCAGTCTTGATTCGAGTTAACGTGCTGACTAGCATATAATTTATGTCCATAACCTGCTCTTAATAATAATTACTCCATCTCTACTTCACTCACAGCATGCAGAAACATGTAGTTCAATGTTATCAGCTCTAAGGCCTGACCAGCCTCTGTAGAGTATATGAGCAATCGCAAAAGTTTTCACGATTCACAAGTGACGTGGCAAGAGTCGGATAAGATTGTTCCTTATACCGCAACACACAATAATAAAGGTGGTAGAGTTAACAGCAGTGTTCATGTTTCTGATTGGCATGCCACACGATGCAAGGCGACAACGTGAGTTCATATTCTTTGACAGTAGTATCGTAATGAGATGCATACTATGTCCACGTGGTTCTTCAGTGTTCATAGAGAGTTTCTCTGGACAGCGTTCCGAAGAGTTACGTTTATATTTCAGGTCAACTGAACGCTTCCCCGATAATTCATAACACTGCACCGTTTTGTGGGACAACAGGGCGTGGCGGCGGCCAGAAATAGGTCAGGCGCCCACTCATCTCTTGTGTACCAGTGGGTCTGCTCTCGTAGCGAAAAACTGATCCTTCGATGGTATAGGGAGATAGGCCACCATGCGCCGACGGACACGGACTTCTTTCGACAGTCGTCTGCGGTGGGGGGAAGCGAAGAAGGAATTAAGGATAGCGGTGGGAAGAGGATATTAAGGATAGCGGTGGGTAGAGTTCCTAGCGAAAGTAGTTGGGGTTTCCTCCTTTCGCCTCTAGTTTTCATGTGCTCGCGTATCTCACGTTGGGCATACTTGCCTTTTAATAGTTGTACTGGTTAACATTGGATATACAGGACAGAATTTTTAAATAAAACCGTTGCACTGGACGGCCACGTGTACACAATAAAAGATAACCATAACAAAAAAATTTTGCAGCGATAGTGCTAATGATGGCTCTGTGGCCTACAGTGAATGTTACATTTGAATAAGTAACAAGAAGAAATAATTCTAGTTGAAAGTGTGACACAAGAGTACTAATTGTGGTTCGGTGGCATCAAAACTTTTAAAACTAAGTAATGAACAAGTACTGTTGCGTGAAAGCTCTGAATTTACTATGGTTCTTTGGACTATGAACAGTCTACCAATTTACAGAACATCTACAGCAAGACTCTAAAGCGATTTCCGACGTCATTGTTCGAAGGCAATTGACCGATCACCCTAACAAGATTCTTACGAAAGAAATGTACGTAAAGAACTGAAAGGAAAGGTAGCCAAATCGATCCCAGGGATGTCTTGCTTAGCGCTGCAACATGAATAACGAAAGAACACGTGATGTGTTTGGTCCTTATATCCACGAAAAATTCCTCACCGATCCGTTCTTTACGCCTCTGAAAAAAAAAACCGGTACAAAATTACAATTATTAACGTAGGAGATATTCAGGTATATTTTAAATGAATGCCACATACACAATTCTAACAATATGCTCTTTTTAAGTAAAAATTACGATATATAGAAACAGGGACACTTATGTTCCAAAATGATGAATTATGAAAGAAGCATAAGTATGGTTATGATAGAAGACGTAACGCATTTCGTTTGCTTTACAGAGAAATATGCGTAGAGTTCCTTTCCATTTGGTCAATTCAGCAAATGTTTCTGGCCAAACGTCATTAAACTGATTTTAATCATGTGAAGTATTTCACGAAAGAAAACAAAAGAGAAATTCATACAGTGTTATCGTAGTAAGATATTTCCATTGATGTACTTTTATTTCATTCATTACATGTTTCTCTAGTCATCATTTTCTCACCGCTCCCTGTTTGTATCTTACCCAGACTGTCTCTATCCATCTCCTCCGGTTCTTTACATCCATTTCCTTCCCTCTTCTCTATCCCTCTCCTCCTTTTTGTGACCTTATTTATGGTTATTGCAAACAGAACCTTCACTGGGAGTAGAAGTCAATATGAACGGGGAAATCGATTGGAATCATTAGTACATGGCGAATGAAAGAGGCGCTTTCTAGTTGCTGCCTCTGTGAGGACAGTAGCTTTAATGACACTATTTCTCACAGTTTTAGATAGGACCATGAAGTTAGGCATACACACAACTTCCCTATCTTCTATTAAATATTACTGCGAGAAGAAAAACAAAACCGCATATTTTCACAACTCAACTTAGCACCCATATCTTCCGGTGCGAGTTCTGACTTCTCTTATAGTGTTATTATCATCGTTGCTTTCTATGTAGATGGGCCTCAATAAAATATATTCTCATTCGGAGTACAGAGTTGGTGACTGAAATTTCGTGAGAAGATACCACAGCAACGAAAAGCGCCTTTGTTTCAATGACTTCCATCCCAAAAAATTATATCGTGACATTGACACTCTCCTATTTCGCGATAGTATAAAATGCGTTGCTCTTCTTTGAACTTTCTCGATCTTCTCTGTTAGTCCTATCTGGTAAGGATCCACACCGCACTGCAGAACTCCAAAAGAGGACGGCCAAGCACAGTGCAGACAGTCTCCTTAGTAGATCTGTTACATTTTCTAAGTGTTCGACCAATAATACGCAGTCTTTGGTTTGCCATACCCACAACATTTTCTGTGTGTTCTTTCCAATTTAGGTTGTTCCTGATTGTAATTCCTAGGTATTTAGTTGAATTTACGGCCTTTATATTTGAATGATTTATCGTGTAACCACAGTTCTAGGGATTCATTTTAACAGTCATGTGGATGGCCTCACACTTTTCATTATTCAGGGTCAACTGCCAATTTTCGCATAATACAGATGTCTTATCTAAATCGTTCTGCAATTTGTTTTGATCTTCTGATGACTTTAGTAGACGATGAACGACAGCATCATCTGCAAACAACCAAAGATGGCTGCTCAAATTCTGATGGTCGAAGTAGAGAGGATATAAAATGTAGACTGGCAATGGCAAGGAAAGCGTTTCGGAAGAAGAGAAATTTGTTAACATCGAGTATAGATTTAAGTGTCAGGAAGTAGTTTCTGAAAGTATTTGTATGGAGTGTAGCCATGTATGAAGTGAAACATGGACATAACTAGTTTGGACAAGAAGAGATTAGAAGCTTTCGAAAGTGGTGCTACAGAAGAATGCTGAAGATTAGATGGGTAGATTACATAACTACTGAGGAGGTATTGAATAGAATTGGAGAGAAGAGAAGTTTGTGGAACAACTTGACTAGAAGAAGGGGTCGGTTGGTAGGACATGTTCTGAGGCAATAAGGGATCACCAATTTAGTATTGGAAGGAAGCGTGGAGGGTAAAAATCGTAGAGGGAGACCAAGAGATGGATACACTAAACAGATACAGAAGGATGTAGTTTGCAGTAGGTACTGGGAGATGAAGAAGCTTGCACAGGATAGAGTAGCATGGAGAGCTGCATCAAACCAGTCTCAGGACTGAAGACCACAACAACAACATATGGATCAGCAGAGGGCCTATAACATTACCTTGGGGAACGCTAGAAATCACTTCTGTTTTACTCGATGACTTTCCATCAATTACTACGAACTGTGATCTCTCTGACAGGAAATCACGAATACAGTCACATAATGGAGACACTATTACATAAGCACGCAGTTTCACTACATGCTAATTGTGTGGCACAGCGTCAAAAGCCTTTTGGAAATCTAGAAATACGGAATCAATTTGAAGTCCCTTATAAATAGCATTCAAGACTTCGTGCGAGTAAAAAGCTAGTTGCATTTCACTGGAATTCATGTTGACTGTGTGTCAATAGGTCGTTCTCTTCGGGGTAATTCAAAATGTTAGAACACAACATATGTTTCAGAATCATGCTGCATATAGACGTTAATGATATGGGTCGGTAATTCAGTGGATTAATCCTACTACCTTTCTTCAATATTGGCGTGACCTGTGCAACTTTCCAGTCATTGGGTACGGATCTTTCGTCGAGCGAGCGGTTGTATATGACTGTTAAGTATGGAGCTATTGCATCAGCATACTCTGAAAGGAGCCTAATTGGTATACAGTCTGGAAAGGAAGACTTGCTTTTGTTAAACGGTTTAAGTTACCTCACTATTCCGATGATATCTTCTTCTTAGTTACTGATGTTAGCAGCTATTCTTCATTCGAATTCTGGAATATTTACTTCATCTGTTTTAGTGAAGGGATATCGGAAGGCTGTGTTTAGTAACTCTGTTCTGACACCATTGTCGATAGTACTTCCATTACTATCGCGCAGAGAAGCCATTGATTGTATCTTGCCGCTAGCATACTTTACACACTACCAGAATCAGACCAGTCAGGCAGCCAGTTTAGCAGGAAGTCGTTATTGTATAACTTGTCTATATCTCCTGTGGTTTAGGCTGTGCATTGTTTGTCAGTCAGTCAGCTGGTCGAGAAGGGTTGCTTCCAATCGAATCTTTGCTTTGTTTTATGTGAACTGAAACAAAAGGATTTCAGCAAGATCATGAGTTTGTTGAAATGAGATAAATCGAAATTCACTGTTTTGACAGGAATTTGTTGCTGTTTTTAAAGCGTTCATCGCAACGTTTGCTGATGAACAATACTTTTTGTCTTTCGTCCGGAGGGAAAGCGAATAGCGCCGATGGTTTACCGAAAATACGAGGCAGCAGAACTTTCAAATTGAATGTCCCAATTTTTTTTTAATGAAAATATTTGACAGCAGAACTGTCAAACTGACCACCATATTTCGTCGATTGAGATTTTCGTACAAAAATGCTATCCAAATTTCGGACTCTTCCGGTGGATTTTCCAAAAAAAAATTTCTTGCACTTCTCAGTTAAATATATGGGTTGAAAAAAGAAGGGGGGGGGGGGAGGATAGGTGAGCCAAATCGAATCGGTCGAATCGTTCTCTAGTTATGATTTTTCATACATGCAGCAAGTAACTTTTAACTTCTATGTACATAGTTGCAGCCAACCTGAACGCGTGAAGTTAATTGATGCACAGAATGCACATCAAGCATTAAAGTATGTATTAAAAGTATTCTTGTTCAGGCCACTGATTCGTTATAGAATTTATATATAAAGAAAAAATCGATTAGGCATATGAAACAACGTTACATTAAAAATATTTTGGTTTCTAGTATTCATTTGTATGCATTTTCAACGGTTTTGCTAACATGTGCTGAACCGCTGATTTAACTGTCAGTAGCAAAATTTTTTTTATTTTGTTATATTTTCGCATAACTTTATGAGGTGCAAGTAAATATTTTTGTTTATTAGTCCCTATTTCATTTAATAACATTCTCCCCACCCTCACCCACACAAATTGGCGCGTCTGACGGGAAAAGAGCCTCCAAAAACCGCACCAAGTGATAAAATTCCCATCCTCTAGTAATTTCCCGTTAAAAGTTCAGTTCAGTGGTGAAATGGTTTTCCAAGTTATTTTTCCAATAAATCCACAACAGCAAGTGAATATATTAATTATATTAAATTATAAGCCGGAAATACTTTGTTTGAACATTTTGTAAGGGATGGTAAACCTTTTTCTTTCGTAACATATTAATCTGAATTTCACATAATTCAAAGTTTTAAATTACTGTGACATCTGTCGTTACCGACGATTGCCTTTAATTCTTTGATTTTTATATGACGTTATGTAAACATAATGTGGAGGCAGCCACCAGGCTGGTACGGTAACGGCGGACGGGTGTTGCAATCTCGAGGCGATGCCAACGACGCGCGATTACTCGCCACATCAAGTGGCTGTTGAACCTCACACCAGTGATGAGATCGACACGAACAGCGACCTGCTACCCGCAACAGGCCTGGAGTAGCGGTTCTCACCGCTCAACGTTGGTTACTTTGGACCAAGTTAAAGGTTGGCATCAGAGATGTAATTATATACTGGCTAAGCGCTGTGCGGGTCCTAAAAGAATTTTGATAAGGGCATTTGTTTTGTTGGAAGTTTTAAATTTCATGTGTCATTATCATTATTCTATCTGTGCATTGGAGACTTGTGTTTCTCGCAAACTTTACGTTGGTAGCACTGTTACTGCTCTGCTCTATAGACTGTTTCAACTGAATAGTCTCTGTTAGAATGTGCATATAGTTTAGCCCTCTGCTAACGGAATGAATCAAAGCTTGAAGTTTGTGGGTGTTACGCTAAAACAGTCACGAGCGGCGTAATAGTGACTGCTTTGGACACTGTTGTTGTCTACTACTGCGGCTGATTGCAGTTCGCTGTAGCAGAACTACACTCATCACATGTGTTTGTTCGTGTTTTTTTTTTTGTGCATTATGTGAGTTAACCAGCATTGAGGTCTCATTTAAATACATGGCCGATAGTCAGCCTACAGGAATTGTGAATCGAATCCTGTCGTCCAGGACCGCGTGCCACAAAGGGCGCAGATTCACCACGAGATGGGGAAACTCACAGGCGTCTATTGTCTACTGAGGCGTAAGCGCTGTAGTGTGCGAGTGAGACAGACGAGAACCTACGTCATTGGGAAACACAATAGAAGGCTTTTTTGTGGCCAAGGAGACGTAGCAGTGTTAAATATGGTGGACCTAAGATCGGCCATAAAGGGAAACTTTTATGAAAGATATTTAATTCCGTAGTAGTGCAGAGAATAAAGCCACAGTAATTTTAATCTGCCTCCCTCCATAACTTTTCATGGTGATCCCAACAGAACTTGAATATTGATCAAATCTATAACAGTTTAGGATTTAATGCTAAAGTGAAGTTCACAAGTTTTGTAAGAAAGACCTGAATGCTAAAATCTGAACGCTTTAGCCGATCTTAACTATCGACATTTCATATAGAAGCGCATCATTAAAATGACAGATGTTGTAAGTATCAATTCTGTATCTTCATTTGTTTAAAAGATATAGTAAATTTAAATTATCAGTATTTTCAGTTAAGCATCAGATCATCAATTTCTCCACACAAAACACATTGAACGATGACAGCATGACACCTTATTGAATCATTCGGTAATAGAATATTTATTGTAAAGTTTAGTGCATAATAGTTACTTTTGATCTTTGTTTATTTATCAGAAAGCACATTTGTGCAAGGCTAATAACCGTGGCATTCAAAGCTAAGACGGAAATAGTATTGGTTTTATGTAAAAGAATTTAACGTTTATTATGTAATGGCTATTATTGTTACCTTATTTAGAACGTGAACGTGGTCAAGCTTTGATTATTTAAATGTGTTAAAATGTAAAATAATGCAGAATAAGCTGTAGCCAATCAGATGGACGGCTTCATGAAAGGGAACTGCCCTAGTCAGTTGAGCGAAGACGTTCGGCGCACGGGTAAACGCGGCCTGAGACGGGCAGAGAGGGCAGTTCTGGTCTAGATAAGAAAGGGTACAGGTCGGATTGAGACGCGAAAGCGGACAGTCGACCTTTAGACAGCTAGGAAGTGAAACGACTTAGAAAATTTCTCGTTTTGTGGTATCGAGGGACATAATCTCTGAGCAGTGAGCAGCCGCGCGCCTGGAATGAACTCTAACTTTTCGTGTAAATATCGAGGTGGAGTGTTGTGTTACGCGATCAGATTGTGAATGATCGAACTGTGTCAAATGGATATACGTTCCATTGTAATAGTAATTCTAAATACAACCACTTTCGCTATTAGTTTTCTTTGTGAACAAATATTATTTTAACAAAGTCGCAACAGTGTGGCCTACATCATTTATGGGTCGTTAATTTAGTTCCCGATATTATTATTACTGTTATTGTATGTTACATTAACTTCGTATTTCGCAAACTTGCCATCAGCCAGACAATTTAACTAAAGTGTCACAAGTGTATATTTTAGGGAGTGTAATGCGACACGTGCGGCTCGATCCCTAGACGAGTTTCAGCCAAGAGATTTCGACGAAGAGGAACCGCATATGAGCCCGAACATCTTTGTGATGTTAGCTCGCAAGCATCACCCGTTGAAGACCACAGGATTAAAAGTGTTTGTGGATACTTCAATCAACGGATTTCACAGCCCGTTTGCAAGACGACACTGGACTTGCGATATGTTTCGGAGGACGACAGTTAACTATGAGTTTCTACCCTGACAGTATGCACTTTAACTAGTAAACATTTCCACTTAACTGCCTACCCCATGCCCCTGTTAAATTGATCTTGCTCACTAACTGTGTTTGTTATGAATAACCTGAATTGGAGGTTGTCACATTTATCAAAATGTAAATAAACTTGAATGCTCAAATGGCATTAATGTAATGGTAACCCTGTCATTATTTCAGTCAACTGTTGATGGGTGAGCCGGCCAGAGTGTCCGAGCGGTTCTAGGCGCTTCAGTCTGGAACCGCGCGGCCGCTACGAGGCAGTTGCCTCGGGCATGGATGTGTGTGTGTGATGTCCTTAGGTTAGTTAGGTTTAAGTAGTTCTAAGTTCTAGGGGACTGATGACCTCCGCTGTTAAGTCCCATAGAGACATTTGAACCATTTTGTTGATGGGTGAGTAGTACGTCAACAAGGGATTGATGTTTTATAACAGTTATTGCACAAGCTATTCTGTAAAAACTGGACAAAAATACATGTTAAGCATGACGACAAAAATAAAACATGGTCTGATGGTACCACAAATATGCAAAAAACAGTTAACACTCCCCTGGGTGGCGGCTGGTTGGCGAAGACTAAGGTTTGCCTGGTTGAACTACTTACTCTGGCTCAGAACATCGGCAACACAAAATGAAATTATCTAACACCGAACTAACTTTGATGGATTTATTCTATACAGATGTTGGTTCAAAATGGCTCTGAGCACTATGGGACTCAACTGCTGAGGTTATTAGTCCCCTAGAACTTAGAACTAGTTAAACCTAACTAACCTAAGGACATCACAAACATCCATGCCCGAGGCAGGATTCGAACCTGCGACCGTAGCGGTCTTGCGGTTCCAGACTGCAGCGCCTTTAACCGCACGGCCACTTCGGCCGGCTCTATACAGATGTTATACTATATTGGTGCAGCTAAGAACAAGTTGCGAGAGTATGATTCTGTTTGCCCTAACAAGCTAGAGCAGCGATGTAATACCCCTTTCCCAGTGCATGACGTTGCCTCAGCTGATGGTCGTTGTTCAAGAATCAGCAGAGCAGCGATGTGCGGCGCTTGTATTTCACTATCGTGGGCACAAAATATGCTAAATCGCGGATGGCGATCTGTCTGACGTGTCGCAATCACTCTCTAATGGAGCCCTAAAATCTCGGCAGATTTCAGCTTGTGGCAATCCCGTTTGCCTGTCATACCATGGCCCAATTTGACTCATTTACACGGCAGTGTTCACAGGAAGATCGAACATCAAAACAGAAGACTTGTCATGAAAAAGACTGGCCTCAACACATTGAGTTTTCCGAGACGACTGAGGTCTAAACTGCCGGTCTTCACCACAGGCTACAGTGCTAGTGCAAACACACGCTCAGGACAAGTGTCCCAAGTGCAAACAACTCATAACAAAAGTCACGACCAGAGTCCTCTCCAGACCAGAGTCTGAATCAGAAGACCCACACCAGACTGGAGTCTGAATCGGAAGAACAACTTTCTCCTTTCCTCACTTTCCATCAAACCTTCATAAACTCCAAAAAAGCCCTCCCACAACCACCTCCACAAGAGTTTCATGTCAATCACAACACTCCACGAGCTCTATATCTCCACTCTAACATGTCTGCTCTACTCCTTGACCAATCCTAATCAAGTTTAATAACATTCTTTTCCTTTCAGTAGAAGCCTGACTCCCAAATTCCTGCACAGAGAGAAGGAGATGTTGTGCTCCTGAGTTGTTTTTTTCTCACGGCCATTTGGCCAGCGTGGTCTGAGTTTCCATATAGCTCGCAAGTGAACAAAACATTTATCATGGACATCATTAACTGGTCCGAACGTTACTGTGTTCTAACCAGGGCCCTGGCTAAACTAAGAGAAATGGTTTTGTGTCCCAGTTGTGTGCAGTTCAGAGCTGCCATAAATGTTGCGTCCCTTCTCAAATTGTTTTGTTGGCCTGAGGCCTCCCAAAAATCTGTGCTGGCCGAGGGACGACCCCACCTGACGGCTCCATCGGTTGTGTCCAGTCCATGGTCAACATGGATACTCACAATTTTTTATGGCCGGCATCCCTACGTCACTGACGTAAGGTGTTGGCCAGGTAGGTCAAGGAAGGCAATTTTTTCGCCTCATCGACCGCACACATTGTCTGCGTATCGGTGCAGGAAATTCTTGGGCCCAGCAATCTGTCCCCAGTAAGTGCTTCGAGATTTCCCTTTCTCTAATAACTGCAGTGACTTCCAAGCCCCAGACGTCCACTACAAGATTAACTGTTAAATGACCAAATTGCCTGCTTGTTCTCAACTCTGGAAAAATACTATTCGAAGGAGAGCCACCATAAAAAATCCCACATGTATTAACAATGTACGTATTTCCATCAATGCCTGTTCATGCTGATAACTTCCTGTCGTCTCACAAAAACGACGTCTTGGCTGTAAAATCTACATTAAATAGTACCCTTGAATATGGAGAACATTGAGTGAGCGACTCGTCCTCGCTCATGCTGCAGCAGAGCTAAGTACAAGTTTACGTACCAGTGCGCCCTTTCAAACGTTTCAACCGCTTTGCTTTACATAGTACTGCAGTTTTATTTCAGCGAGTGTGCTGAGTTTCACATTTCGTCTAGACTCTGATTTACACTGAATCGTTCAATCTCCACTTTCGCATGTTTCTACATACCTCCGTAAATGAATGTAAGTTACTCAACTATCACAGTATTGTGAAAATTCATACAGTATTAAGACTATCCAGATTTTTAATATTTTTCCCTCCGTCTCCTAAAGTGTGACTACATGCACAAATCTTCTTATTATTTGACAGTATTCTTACTTAATTGGTTCAGTGGGCTGATTTTTACGTATTGTAGGCATTCTCATATCACAAAAATTATATGGTTCGTCGTACGGAACACAATTGTTCTACACTTCCATCTGCAGAAAACTTGAACGTCTACGAACGAATCGAAATAAAACCAAAACGTAAAAGTGAGAAAGAAAACATCGACCGTGAAAGCGAAGAAAAAATGTCTATCCAAAGATAAAAAGAAGATAAACCTTTCTCATCCTCAATATGACTAGACACTGCAATAAAACAACTTACGTTCACATTCCATAATTAATTTAATAACCCTGCATTCTTTGCTTACTGGAGAACATTAAAATACACTTAACTAATTTACTTGAGATACGAAACCTAAACAAGATAAACGTCAAGAATGGCAAACCTGATCCACAATTGTAGGTGAATGGAATTGCTGTTAAAAGATGGTAATTACACATTCATATAATGTGGTGTCACCGCCAGACACCACACTTGCTAGGTGGTAGCCTTTAAATCGGCCGCGGTCCGGTAGTACACGTCGGACCCGCGTGTTGCCACTGTCAGTAATTGCAGACCGAGCGCCACCACACGGCAGGTCTAGAGAGACGTCCTGGCACTCGCCCCAGTTGTACAGCCGACTTTGCTAGGAAAGGTTCACTGACAAATACGCTCTCATTGCCGAGACGATAGTTAGCATAGCCTTCAGCTACGTCATTTGCTACGACCTAGCAAGGCGCCATTATCCTTTTGCTATGTATATTGTGATGCCTGTACCGTCAGACCAATGTTCACCAATTGTGGATTAAAGTTAAGTATTACATCAACTACGTACTTTATTTGCTACTATAATTTCCCTTAACTGTTCCAGACCTCACGCCAGTCTGCGTGTAATTAAACGCGTGCATTTCGGCCTCCTCTAGCAACACTGTGTTGGCTCTTCTGCCAACACAGCATATAATATTTCAGATTGTCACCTGTTGATTTTTGGAACGCGCAATACATCAAGCCGGTGAAGGAATCGCCGGTGTCATTGATGAGAGGCAATTGTCCGATGAACCTTACGTAAAAGAAGTATGTAAAAAACTGAAAGGAAACACCGTTAAATCGATCTCAGGGAGGTCCTGCTTAGCGATACAACTTGAATAACGAAAGAACACTTTCTTAATGGTCTCTGAAAAAAAATCCGTTTTGTGAATATTTAAATTACATTCAAATATGACTTGCAGTCGATGCCCAAAATTTTTGTTGTTATGTTCAGGCACCTTTACCTGATGACTGAGTCAAAGAAGATCTAAAAAGGCAAAATCCTTTAATACTTACGGCAAAGTTCAGTGAGAAAGAAACCAAGCATTAGTAGCGAAGGTCACCGTTAGTAGACATGCAAACAGTGTTGAACAGCATGCAGATTCACTATTAAAACACGCTTCTATCGCTTTTAGCGAGCGCTGCATTCAACTAAATTGATGAGAATCCCAAGTGATTATACACCTTACCATTTTAAAATGTGTCTTCTTCTTTTACCTGATCTTTCCTCTTCTCACCATCAACCATCAGGTAAAACATTCAGTTCATGTTTTGTCAACTTACGTTTCACGGGACAGTCCAGAAACATATAAGGTGCTCGAACGTAACACACGTTTTATGACTTCACAAAGCATAAATTTTTCTACATCCACACACTGAAGCTCCCAAAACTTTTTTACAGATACTTCCTTAACTGTATCGGTCTCCACATTTCCTTTATTCTTGCTGCTACTAATTCTTAATTCTCATGGGCGGTATTAAGGCTGAAAAGTGGCTTAATAAATGGACTTCTACCTGTAGATCGCCGTATGCCCTGCGAACTGCACATACCGAAACAAAGTACACATACAAACATACATTACCTGATTTCAGACGTGCGCACTCCCTTGTATACTTTGTTATCCACTATATCGACAAGAAAAATAACAACTAACCTTAACGTGACCGCACATCTCAGCAATCCTATTCATCTATATTTGTTTCAGTATGAAATTTAGCTCAACTTTACCTCCCACTCTATAAAAGTCTACGTATTACCGACACTGTCTACCCACAAATTGTTATCCAGCTTAAACTCGTATGCTAACCTTAGACTAAACGGAACCTAATTTTAACTGAACTGTAACTGCTCTGAATACAACTTGTCTTTATGTTAAATGCACAACTGAAGAAAAACAATTATCTGTCCCTAATCAAAATTTCAACTGACCTCGCTTCTTGACAACATTACTGCAGATTTCTCGAAAGCACAACTGCAGACAGTAAGCAGGTAGCGGCTAAGCTAGATTTCTGTTTCTAGATACACACTCAAACTGTTGCATGTGGTAATGCGTAATGATAAAATGTGGGATTTGGAGACTAACTATTCCTACGAAATAATATTCGCAGACAACGATTGTAGAATGAAGTATGTATTCAAAAAGACACAGGATATCTTCGCGATGGCCGGAGTGGCCGAGCGGTTCTAGGCGCTTCAGTTTGGACCAGCCCGACCGCTACGGTCGCAGGTACGAATCCTGCCTCGGGCATGGATGTGTGTGATGTCCTTAGGTTAGTTAGGTTTAAGTAGTTCTAAGTTCTAGGGGACTGATGACCACAGCAGTTGAGTCCCATAGTGCTCAGAGCCATTTGAACCATTTGAAATCTTCGCGTGACCTTCACACATAACGCTGGTCTGAACAATAGCATGCTTAACAAAGCGAACAATGATTTAAAAGAGGTACAACGTTAACAGAGTATTTCTATAAAAATCGAACAATTAATATGTTAATGCATGACTCAGGTAAGCGCGGTGGTCTTTCTCTGAGCTCTGAGCAAGTTAACTAGCTAACAGTAATCATTCCTAGCTGCGCAGTACTGCAGCCTTACCTAAGACTTCAATTCGTCTCTTCAAAAATAATGACATTATTCAAAATTTATATCCTTTTCGCCTTCCAATATAGACATCATATTCATCCCTGCTGTCTTTTACAATCAATATTTCTTCATCTAAGAGGTACAGTCACAAGTTAACAGAGTACTATTGAATACGTCCATCGCTACCACACTGCGACTAAGTATTGTCAGGCTGCGCCGGCCGCTGTGGCCGAGTACTTCTAGGCGCTTCAGTCCGGAACCTCGCTGCTACTACGGTCGTAGGTTTGAATCCTGCCTCGGGCATTGATGTGTGTGATGTCCTTAGGTTAGTAAGGTTTAAGTAGTTCTAAGTCTAGGGGACTGATGACCTCAGATGTTAAGTCGCATAGTGCTCAGAGCCATTTATTATCAGGCTACCCAGAGGGCAAAGACTGTGCCACGACAAGACGTTTAACAGTAATGTAACTTGCTCTCTCTCTATCGTGCACATCGGTAACATATAAAAACCAAAATAAGACGACTACATTACATCTTGAGATCTTATTATACTTATGCTAGCGTAATGGCTTCTGGCGACTGAAAATGCAAATGGCTTGAATTAGCCGGCAATAATTCAAGTTAAGTATAGCACAGAGCGATTACACACCCGTGTACACCGCCAGTGCCAGCGGCGACCGAAAGAAGACTGGAGCAGGATATGGGAGTAGAGATGCATGACGTGACATGCGACGAATGGGAGCATGCACACTGGGATGAACCCGCCACGTGGACATAAGAACGCGTAAGCAGCGTTCGCCGAAACTACATGAAAATCACCGACTTAATCAAGACGAAATCCAATCCCTGCTATCTGAGATCAGTGATGATTAAAAAACCTTGGATCATTCGCGACGAGAGCTGCAACACCATAACGACAAAAACCGTGCACTTTCAGATAGTGAGGGGATTTCGTGCTCTTCTGATGACTATTGCCCTACTGATCGCTTACAGTCTTCTAGATTCCAGCAGAACGCGACAGAGGCGTCGCAGACACCACCAGACAAGAAGGATGAGCGAGTGGTTGTGGCTCCTGATACCCTTGACTGGGGCGAATAAGCAGACAACACTGAAGGGTCTAACATACAGAGTGTCGGGGATGCGATGGTGGCGCCCGCCCACTCATATGACTGATGATTCTGTACGACTATAGGAAGGCAGCTCCAAAGTGGAAACCGCGGGAGTTAACGCTGTGGATGCACCCCTCACTCCACTTCGAATTTCTGTGACGGACAGCAAATCGCAAGCCTATAAATTTGGGAATGTGGCTATCAACAATAGTTGGATACTGTAACTGGGTTTCCTCTTTTGATGCTAGTCAATTGTCAGGATGAGCATTACTGCAAAGGGCATTTGATTCTAACGCATTATGTCAGGGTGAAAAACACTAAATAAATTACTTTTTCACTCTTAACAACATGTGGTCAGGGTGGGTTCTTCCTTGGCTCGGGTATGAGGTAGAATGAAACAGCATTTTTACGTAAGATAACTTTTATTGAAAGTTGGTTTCCTTACTGGATTGTACTGGCTGGAAGAGCGGCAGCTGTGTCGTTTGCGAAGCCTTCTGCTGCGGCAGCGGCGGCGTCTGATTGCGCCTGGCAGTGTGTATCTCGTGTCGCTGTCTCGCCCAGTTGACTGGAGGCGCGCAGCGCGAGGTGGCCCGTTTAATTATTGAGAACGAAGTCGTGAATCGGATGGTGATACCTTCGATGTGGCGTCCCAGTGTTTCTCTCCCTATGTGGCCGCGTGTGACAGTGTTGTGCGTCGGCCAGCGGAGCGGCGCGGTGGGGGAATGCCAGTGTCCTGCACTCGAACATCGGACTCCAGCTTGCCAGTCTTCGGCTGACAGATCTTCATCACCAGCTCACAGGTGACTGCTGATGTGAGGCCGTCTCCTTCCCGTCCTCACGAGTCACCCGGGTACGTAAAAATCAGTCTTCAAATACCTTCTAACTTCTGTCTTCTGGCGGCGAGGCTGCTGCTTGCTATTCCATTACAGCGGCAGACTCGGTGCTTCTGTGTGCGATGTAGTCTCTTCCTGCATGACTGTCTTCAGCACTGACTGAACTGTACGAAATGAACTGAAAGCTACTCCCGTCGGGCCCACTGCGTCTCGCGTATTTATTCACTCCAGTTCACTGGAGGTGAACGACTTCACGGTCATTGCCTCTTCTGTCACGTTGAAAAGCTCCTCGAAGAATCTTATTAACGTCGGTCATTGGCTCTTGGGATGTAGGCGAGGGCCTTTGATCACATGTGACAATTGCGAAACACGTGAGCCGATCGGGCGATGCCCTGACGGCTGAATCGACAGCGTCCGCTTATGTGGGGAGGGCGATGGGTTCTCTTGAACGTGCTGACTTGCAAGCGCCGGACGTTGCTACTGCTGCTCTGTCCACTGTTTGCCAATGTGTAATTCTTCTAAACTAAACTAAGTGTCATTTATATTCTAATTTCTACTTCACTTCACATTGATTTCACTAATTTATTTACCTATCTTAAGTACCACTCAACAATACTGAAGTTACAACTGTTTCGTGATACGTTATACACATGTGATGTTGATGTCCTGTTGGTGCAAGATGTACAGCTCCACGCGCTGCCTGAGGTATCTAGTTACTTCACGCACAAATCACCTTCCTTGCCCAATAACACTGGCACGGCGATGTTGGTGTGTGAAGGGATACTGGCAACAGATCCCTCTTTTTCAATCGTCTGCACAGGGTCCCCCGATCACAATATATGCGACGCATGTCATCTAAGCTACATACATACTCTGCCAGCCCTCTACCACTACTTGTCATTTTTTTTCTGGTCCTCTCGCAAACAGAGTGAGAGAATACGTCTATACGTCTCTGTATAGTCCCTAATCTATTTAACCTTATCCTCAGGGTGATAACGCGAAATGTACGTTGGTGACAGTAGAATCGTTCTGTAGTCAGCCTGAAATGCCTGTTCTCTAAATTTACCCAACAGTGCTCCTCGAACAGAGCGTCGCCATCCCTCCAATGATTCCCATCGTATCTCCATAACGCTTACCATGTTGTTCGAACCTAAAGGTAATACATCTAAAGCCTCTGAATTCCACGGATCCCAAGGAATAGAGAAGGTTTCACATTTTTCACCAGACACTCGGCGAGCCATATTACAGGAACCGACGATTGCAGCTGAAATATGGTACACGGTTTTTACTGATTATCTAGCACACTTGTGCACCACCAGCCTACCACGACAAAGAGTGTGGCACATCCGAGGAACTCGGAAATTAAACGTTTCGCTATTGGTAGACCGAGAGTGGCGTGAGTGAACTGAGAACTTATGGGCCAAACGTGAGCGGCGACTCCCAAGCTATACAACGGTGGCCGGAATGTGCGAAGCTGGCCTTACATCGCGCCCTTGTTACGTACAGCCGAGACAAAATGCAGTGGCATTGGAACACTATGGAGTATTACTACAGGCGTTTCGTGAACTGTCATTTCAAGCTCCGTCTCGCCACTGTCTGGCTGAAGTCAACGGAGTCAATACGCGAATAATCACGTTCTCACGAGACAGGATGGAGGGTCTGCCTTCAAGGGCCAAATGCTTGGATGGTTTTGCCAGGGAACCTCCACGTCATGTGACACGAAAGACGACAATTTCACGGAACATTGATCGACACACTCTACACCGCGTTTGTTCGGCGACTGACGTCACAAAGAAACATAGCTTCAGCATTTTTGAACAAATTTTGTCGTCTCTGGTGAAACAGCAGATCTTGCGAAAAATACAGCTAAGACTGCCCCAGGTGAATGAGAAAGTACTCCTGCAAGCGGTCACTAACTGGTGGTGGCAGAGTCCGAATTTCATTGCCATGTGAGTATGTGGACGGAGGCAAGGGTGGTGTGCTTGTCGTGAAAAGAAACAGGAGTTTTGCTGGCAGCCACTTTGCGTAGAGTCCCAAGGTGGTGATGCAGTTCTTTACCGTGTCAACGGAGGGGGCCGGAGGGAGGGGGAGGGGGGGGGAGGGTGGGCGCTAGCTTGATGCGTGTGGAACTGGCTTGGCGATTTGATGGCACCAGGCTGAGGTACAACTAAACTAGCTGGAGAAAAGAACATGGAAGTGGCTGTGAACGGTTGTGTAGCCTCTGACCCATTGGGTTGATCTCTCTAAGCCAGGGCCTGGATGAGAGGGTAAAACTGAACGAACGCAATAGAGTCATTGGCATAGAGCACGTGACATCCATGTCTTAAGTGCGGGCAGCCTTAATTTTGGGAAGGGGAGATGATATTTCGTAATCATTGGATTAGGGAAGAGACGCGCACTTTTGGGCGTAGGTTGCGTTGGAGAGAAATAACTCCATTGGCTGGAATCAGATGCCAATACCGTTCTTCGAATGTAAACCGAATTGGCGCCGAAATATCGCGTAGAAGGGGAAGACGCAGATTTTGCTATGTAGTAGTCAAGCGGACAGCGTAAGGAGAAGCGGTTGATAAGACTGCATGTAGCGGAGACGCAGCAGCGCGTGTGCTGGCGTTCCCTTTCGCCAGCACACCGGTCGGCGCTAGGAAACATTGTATAGTTGTTCCTGAACTAGGCGCGCCTATGACAAAAGAAGATCAAGACACGCCCCCAGGCTACGCGCCGATAACGGCCGCTGGGAAGCGTGCGTACAGGCCGTCGCTGCCGACCGAGCTGTCTCAGTCTCTCACATAGTACCTCGTAAGTCGCATCGGAACTCAGTTCGCATTGCACCTCAATACTCCACAGTGATAGTCATCACCTCGCATCTCAGCTATCTGTGAGGAAACGTTAGTCATGGTATATAGTCGTGATTAGGACAGCGACAATATTCAAGAATTAGTACATGTTGTTTGATTGCTGTTAACGACAGAACTTCAGACTGGACTTAACTGAAGTTACGTATTCAATTGGTTCCTGTAATAAAGTGAATTTTGACCACTTGTTTATTTTGTGTTGTAGTGAGAGGAAACTGGCCACCTCATACAGCCAGGAACACAAAACATTACAAGAGGACACAGTCACAAGAAGTGCCTATGTGTCTGATCAACAAGTTTTGTTTCCTTTCCATGTGTTCTAGGTTGCTGCAGGGGTGCTGTCGTTACAGTGATTCTCTTTGCTGATCTGTTCTTGTCGTTGCATGTATTACAGGAGGGGGGCGGCAGCCAGGTTTCAATTCTTTCGCCGTAAGAAAAAGCCGGAACATACGTACCGTCAGTGGTATACCGATTTACAGCGTCTCACTAGGAAGTGTAAATTCAAGTGTAGTTGTGGCAACGTTTGTAGTGACATGATGATCCGTGATGCGATCATATACAATGTCCCTGAGAACAAAATTAAAGATTCTGAAGTTCAAATGTTCAAATGTGTGTGAAATCTTATGGGACTTAACTGCTAAGGTAATAAGTCCCTAAGCTTACACACTACTTCACCTAAAGATTCTGAAGTACTCATACCCTTCGCTCCATCAAGTATTGCAAATATCAGAACAATTCGATTCCGGTACCATAACTGCCGATAAATCTGATCACGTCCCGATTTGTTGGGTCGAGTCGCCTGTTGCCCGCGACCTCCCCACTCAGCCACCACAACGAGAGCGCACACAGACGCGTAGAAAGCCTAGTAAACAAGTAGTCAGGCCTGTAAATCTAGTGAAGTCTTGCCTTCTCTGTTTTGTTGGCCATACTCGGAAAGATTGCCCGTCGCGCAACGCGACATGTTTCTCATGTGAAAAGAAAGGTCCTGTCCAGCCAGTTTGATAGCAACGTTGAATGAACTCCAATTCTACCCGCCCTCACACCAACAGGTCTTATGTAGATTCTGTGAATGCTGTGTTTTCAAAACCGACTACAGGTTCTACCAGTAATTCAAGTGGAACCGCGCGACCCCTACAATAGCAGGTTCGAACCCTGCCTCGGGTATGGATATGTGCGATGTCCTTAGGTTAGATGTGTGCTGTCCTTAGATTAGTTAGGTTTAAGTAGTTCTAAGTTCTAGGGGACTGATGACCCTAGATGTTAAGTCCCATAGTGCTCAGAGCCATTTTTCCTTAGGTTAGGTTTAAGTAGTTCTAAGTTCTAGGGGACTGATGGCCTCAGATGTTAAGTCCCATAGTGCTCAGAGCTATCTGAAGTAATTCAAGTAAGGTTGCACCCTCATCTCACCAGCCGGCCGAAGTGGCCGTGCGGTTAAAGGCGCTGCAGTCTGGAACCGCAAGACCGCTACGGTCGCAGGTTCGAATCCTGCCTCGGGCATGGATGTTTGTGATGTACTTAGGTTAGTTAGGTTTAACTAGTTCTAAGTTCTAGGGGACTAATGACCTCAGAAGTTGAGTCCCATAGTGCTCAGAGCCATTTTGAACCTCATCTCGCCCCTGTGCAGTACGACACCGTTCCAAGAAACTATTTGTAACAGTCATACAATGAAGGCTTTCACGACCGGATGTTTCAGCTGCGGAGAATTCTTCCGGGTTGTAAGGCCGTGGTCCATAGAACTCTTCTACCCCTTACGTTTCGTCCAAAGCTACGTTGGACATCCGAAGATGTCCAACGTAGCTTTGGACGAAACGTAAGGGATAGAAGAGTTCCATGGTCCGCAACCATAAAACCAGGAAGAAATCTCGGTATTTGTAACACAACAAACTGCTGGCCGTCGTACTAACTTTCAGTTGGCTACAGGTGCTTCTGTTACTTTGCTTAACCGTGCTACGTACGAACAGTTAGATTTATCCCGCCTGTCAAAACGTATCGCGCACCTCACTGCATACAATGGACAGGAAATCCCAGTACTTGGACAGTGTAGTTTGCCTGCCACTTACAAGTCTTACATTAGGACAGTGAAATTTAATGTGTTGCAATCAAGATACAATGAAAATATTTTTGGTTTAGATTCGTTTGAGTTGTTTGGCCATAGCATCCAAGACAAAGTACTTTCAGTAACCACTTTTAATCCAAAACACCGTTTAGTTAGTTTGCTTAAGGAATTTTCTGAACTCGTTTCTGATGGGCTTGGAAAAGCTTATAATTTTGTAGCGCACATTACCCTGAAAGATAATGCATGGCCTAAGTTTTTCCAGGCTCGGTCCGTTCCCATTGCTTTACGAGATGAAGTAGCCAGTGAATTAAAAGAATTGCAAGGCAATGGTGTGATTGCTCCAATACAAGCTAGCCAATGGGCAAGTCCATTGGTTTTGATGTCAAAGCCTCCGGGTCGCATTCCCATTTGTGTTGACTTCAAAACTACAGTCAGTCCACTTCCTGACTGCCTCGCCCTCAGGAACTTATGGACAGGCTTCGCGCAAGCCATTATTTTTCTATTATAGATTTTCTTGATGCTTATTTGCAAATACTACTAGATGAAGAATCATAGAAAGTGTTTGTTGTTAATACACACAAGCCTGTTCAAGTATTTGCATTTGCCCTTCTGCAGTGCCTCCGCACCCACAATTTTTCGACGTTACTTGGAACAACTGACTGCTAAAGTGCCGTTCTGTACGAACGATCTTGACGACATTGTCATCTCAGGCCAGAGGAAAACATCGTCAATTTGCGTACTCTTTTTAGAATGTTGTGAGATACAGGACACAAGTGTCATCTCGAAATGTGTGCCTTTTTCACAGATAACTACAGTACTTACGTCATGTGACAAGCAGTCAGGGTGTGCACCCCCTCCAATCTCATTTGCTTGCAATCTGTGACCTGCCTGTTCCTTCCTCGCATTGTCTCTGAACTGCAGTCAGTGCTAGGCAAGTTGACACACTACATTAGTTTCATTCAGAACGCTTGACAGATCGCGGTCCCATTGCATCGCCTGCGTCGGAAAAATGTGCCTTTCGTGTGGACCAAAGAGTGTCACGACGCATTTCAGAAATTCAAAAATACCTAGCTCAGTGACAGATGTTTAGTATATTTTGATCCTGCGAAGCCAGTGATTTTGTAAGTAGACGCTCCCTCTTATGGAATCGGCGCTGTGTTTGTTGCTTTCGCAGTATCAGTGTGAAATTGTGTACAGATCTACGGCAAAACATGACAATGCAGACGCCCGATCTTGCCTTCCGATTGGCCCAGGCTCTGATTTTGATGCATTTGACACATCTTGTAGGCAGATCGATGCACAGGACTCTGAATTTCTGGAATCTTTTCCCCTACACTACAGAAAAATTGCACAGGCTAAGGAAGCAGACCCAGACTCAAGATTTAGTTGCATTACATTCGCATGACTATCCTCATTCATTGAACAGTTTCCAGAACTCAGTTGTGCGCCGATATTCTGCACGTCGGCATAACCTTTCTGTTCAATGTAGTTCAAAATAACAGTGGACAATTGCTTGTGCTTATTTCCACAGCGTTGCAAAATGATGTGTTGCGATGGCTCCACCAAGGACATTGGGGAGTTGTTCGCACTAAACAGTTGGCGCGTCAGCACTGTACTTGGCAGGGCATGGATGCCCACATTGAACAGTTGACGCCACAGTGTTGCGGGCAACCAATCAGCTCCGCCACAGACATTCACAGCTTGGCCTATGACTCAATCGCTATAGGAACGAGTGCACTTTGACTTTCCAGGACCATTCTGGAACACTCATTGGCTTATTGTAGTAGACTCTTTTAGCAAGTTTCCATTTTCAGTGCCTCAAGTTTCTGCATTGAAGGATTGCCTGAAGTCACTGTTGAGGACAGCGGATCTCAGTTCATGTCACACGACTTTGAACAATTTTGTGAACAGTGTGGCATTCGTCATCTAACAAGTGTTTCGTATCTCCTGCAGCCCAATGGAGAAGCGGAACGCTTTGTTCACACGTTCAGACACCAAATATTCAAGCTTCGCACTTCCCACACACGGGACCAGGCGCTGCAGCTCGTCTCCTATCGCTCCCATCGACGCGACAGACAATCACCGGCGGAACTCGTGCATGGCCGCCGACATCGGGCGCTGCTTCGCTTGCTCCATCCACCGCAGAATCCGGGGCCGACGATGGTCCGCAAGTATCTCTTTGCACCACGTGATCTTGTTCTTTACAGGGTTTGTGGCCGATGTTGTATCTGCGACCGGGACGGTCGCGGGGTTGAAATGACGGAAAGCGCGGCGGGACCCGCGGAGAGGCCCGCGAACAACAACACCAACACGACCAACGAGGGACAGATCGAACAACAACAAGATCGAACAACGGAGACACAAGGAAACCTAACAAACACGTCCACTCGTACACACAACAAGAAAGCAAGCAAGCTGTTTAACGGGAGGCGATGTGTCCACAGACCCACGCGAGATTAGACTGGCTGGCTGAGCTGTAGGCAGGCACTAAAGCACTCTATCGGGGGCGCCGCTATTGGCCGCTGGAACCACGTGTTCCACTGTGGCGCCCTCACACTATATTCGGGCCAGGAGGCGCGCGCCACCACAGCTTACGGCGCGATGGTGCAGAGACCTCTAGGGGTCTTCGACGTCCATGACGTCTGGCGCGGATTCAAATTCCGCGGCGCGCGGTACCAGAGCCGACATGAGCTTTGGGAGCGAAGTGAGATCCAGAAACACATTGTTACGTATATGTATCTAATTGCAGTTTGCAGCGCCGTCACCAGAATCAATTTCGTATTTGTCGTTTGCTCCGTGATTCTGTTGCCTTTCTTCCCCCAGAATCACGGCTTCACGGCACCGCGCGACATTGGCAGCCGCTCGCTGGTGCCGCCACGGAGTCCTAGGATGAGCCAGTGGACGTCGCGATCTAGCCACCGCCGTCGCTGCTCTCCGACCCGATGGACCTGGACCCACCGTCACCGTCGCCGTCGCCGTCCCCGCCCCATGTCACGCCCTCAGGACCCGACGTGTATCCTCAGCAGTGGGAGGACATTCCCCTGCCCTCGCAAGCCAGATGGCTGGGTACGCAGCCCGCCACAGCTACGGCTCCCAGCTCATCTCTACGTCGAGTCACCTCCCCTCCCGTTGTCGTTCGCATCTCCAGAACACGACAACGGTACGGCCCTTTCGAGGGGGTGGGAGTGGGGGTTCAAAATGGTTCAAATGGCTCTGAGCAGTATGGGACTCAACTGCTGAGGTCATTAGTCCCCTAGAACTTAGAACTAGTTAAACCTAACTAACCTAAGGACATGACAAACATCCATGCCCGAGGCAGGATTCGAACCTGCGACCGTAGCGGTCCTGCGGTTCCAGACTGCAGCGCCTTTAACCGCACGGCCACTTCGGCCGGCTGGGAGTGGGGGTGGGGAGAGAAGAATGTGCTGGCGTACGCCGTCACCAGCACACCGGTCGGTACTAGGAAATATTGTACAGCAGACGCTAAACTAGGCGCGCCTGTGACAAGAGAAGACCAAGACACGGAACCAGGCTACGCGCCAATAATGCCCCTGGGCAGCGTGCATATAGGACGCCGCCGCTGACCGAGCTATCTCAACCTCTCAATCTCAGAACGTCGCATCGGGACTCAGTTCACATTGCACCTCAATACGTCGCACTGTGCTCTAGTCTTCCACAGTGATAGTCGTCGCCTCGCGCCTTAGCTAGCTGTGAGGGAACGTTAGTCATGGTATACAGGATGGTCCATTTATCATGACCAGGCAAAAATCTCACGAAATAAGCGTGAAACGAAAAAACTACAAGAACGAAACTTGTCTAGCTTGAAGGGGGAAACCAGATGGCGCTATGGTTGGCCCGCTAGATGGCGCTGCCAAAGGTGAAACGGATATCAACTGCGTTTTTTTAAAAATAGGAATCCCCATTTTTTATTACATATTCGTGCAGTACGTAAATAAATATGAATGTTTTAGTTGGACCACTATTATCGCTTTGTGATAGATGGCGCTGTAATAGTCACAAATATATGGCTCACAATTTTAGACGAACAGTTGGTAACAGGTAGGTTTTTTAAATTACAAGACAGAACGTAGGTACGTTTGAACATTTTATTTCGGCTGTTCCAATGTGATACGTGTACTTTTGTGAACTTATCATTTCTGAGAACGCATGCTGTTACAGCATGTTTACCTGTAAACACCACATTAATGCAATAAATGCTCAAAATGATGTCCGTCAACCTCAATGCATTTGGAAATACGTGTAACGACATTCCTCTCAACAGCGAGTAGTTCGCCTTCCGTAATGTTCGCACATGCATTGACAATGCGCTAACGCATGTTTTCAGGCGTTTTCGGTGGATCACATTACGATAGTAAATATCCTTCAACTTTCCCCACAGAAAGAAATCCGGGGACGTCAGATTCGGTGAACGAGGGGGCCATAGTATGGTGCTTCGACGACCAATCCACCTGTCATGAAATATGCTATTCAATACCGCTTCAACCGCACGCGAGCATGCCGGACATCCATCATGTCGGAAGTACATCGCCATTCTGTCATGCAGTGAAACATCTTGTAGTAACATCGGTAGAACATTACGTAGGAAATCAGCATACATTAGACCATTTAGAATTCCATCGATAAAATGGTGGCCAATTATCCTTCCTCCCATAATGCCGCACCATACATTAACCCGCCAAGGTCGCTGATGTTCCACTTGTCGCAGGCATCGTCGATTTTCCGTTGCCCAATAGTGCATATTATGCCGGTTTACGTTACCGCTGTTGGTGAATGACGCTTCGTCGCTAAATAGAACTCGTGCAAAAAATCTGTCATCGTCCCGTAATTTCTCCTTTGCCCAATGACAGACCTGGACACAACGTTCAAAGCCGTCGCCATGCAATTCCTGGTGCATAGAAATATGGAACGTGTGCAATCGATGTTGATGTAGCATTCTCAGCACCGACGTTTTTTACATTCCCGATTCTCGCGCAATTTGTCTGCTACTGATGTATACAAAAACAATGCAGAAGGCGACATATAAGCTGATTTAACAAAGTCTTTATTTGCAAGTTCTGCCATATGGTAGGTACGATAGGCAATAATGTCTCTGTCGACAAAACTTTCCAGTCCAGGAACACTAGGTACTCCTGTACCTCCACGTACAATGGCTACAGTGAGCCAACCATTATCATGATCAAAAGTATCATTAACGTCGATACTAAAATTAAGTCTACAACCACAGAAAGAACAAGGTCCGTCGACAAGTGCAGTAGCAGCAACACTCTTCACTGGTATGTGGCTCTTCTTGTCTCCAGCTGTTGTGGCAAACTCGATGTTCTCGATAGTTTTATAAACTGTCTGTTTAGAACGGCCACGAATTCTCCTGTAAGGCATCGTGGCGGCGTTCCATGCAGTTGCCTGTGCAGCAGCAGCAGCGCGACTGAGCCTCTGCGCGGCTGTCGCTCGCTTATATACACTCCTGGAAATTGAAATAAGAACACCGTGAATTCATTGTCCCAGGAAGGGGAAACTTTATTGACACATTCCTGGGGTCAGATACATCACATTATCACACTGACAGAACCACAGGCACATAGACACAGGCAACAGAGCATGCACAATGTCGGCACTAGTACAGTGTATATCCACCTTTCGCAGCAATGCAGGCTGCTATTCTCCCATGGAGACGATCGTAGAGATGCTGGATGTAGTCCTGTGGAACGGCTTGCCATGCCATTTCCACCTGGCGCCTCAGTTGGACCAGCGTTCGTGCTGGACGTGCAGACCGCGTGAGACGACGCTTCATCCAGTCCCAAACATGCTCAATGGGGGACAGATCCGGAGATCTTGCTGGCCAGGGTAGTTGACTTACACCTTCTAGAGCACGTTGGGTGGCACGGGATACATGCGGACGTGCATTGTCCTGTTGGAACAGCACGTTCCCTTGCCGGTCTAGGAATGGTAGAACGATGGGTTCGATGACGGTTTGGATGTACCGTGCACTATTCAGTGTCCCCTCGACGATCACCAGTGGTGTACGGCCAGTGTAGGAGATCGCTCCCCACACCATGATGCCGGGTGTTGGCCCTGTGTGCCTCGGTCGTATGCAGTCCTGATTGTGGCGCTCACCTGCACGGCGCCAAACACGCATACGACCATCATTGGCACCAAGGCAGAAGCGACTCTCATCGCTGAAGACGACACGTCTCCATTCGTCCCTCCATTCACGCCTGTCGCGACACCACTGGAGGCGGGCTGCACGATGTTGGGGCGTGAGCGGAAGACGGCCTAACGGTGTGCGGGACCGTAGCCCAGCTTCATGGAGACGGTTGCGAATGGTCCTCGCCGATACCCCAGGAGCAACAGTGTCCCTAATTAGCTGGGAAGTGGCGGTGCGGTCCCCTACGGCACTGCGTAGGATCCTACGGTCTTGGCGTGCATCCGTGCGTCGCTGCGGTCCGGTCCCAGGTCGACGGGCACGTGCACCTTCCGCCGACCACTGGCGACAACATCGATGTACTGTGGAGACCTCACGCCCCACGTGTTGAGCAATTCGGCGGTACGTCCACCCGGCCTCCCGCATGCCCACTATACGCCCTCGCTCAAAGTCCGTCAACTGCACATACGGTTCACATCCACGCTGTCGCGGCATGCTACCAGTGTTAAAGACTGCGATGGAGCTCCGTATGCCACGGCAAATTGGCTGACACTGACGGCGGCGGTGCACAAATGCTGCGCAGCTAGCGCCATTCGACGGCCAACACCGCGGTTCCTGGTGTGTCCGCTGTGCCGTGCGTGTGATCATTGCTTGTACAGCCCTCTCGCAGTGTCCGGAGCAAGTATGGTGGGTCTGACACACCGGTGTCAATGTGTTCTTTTTTCCATTTCCAGGAGTGTAGTATATGCAGTAGCTTGGACTTAGAATATTCGTACCTACCATATGGCAGAACTTGCTAATAAGGACTTTGGTAAATCTGCTTATATGTCGCCTTCTGCATTGTCTTTGTATACCCGTAATAAGAGAAAAATATCTGTAAATGAGTCTGTATTCATTTGGGTTAAAGGTAAAGGAGTATGTGAATATGTAAAGTTTGTTGGTGACTGTACTTTATATTTATATAAATATCATCATTTGTTACAGGTCGTGGTTGACGTTTCACATGTGGATGTACAATTCCTGTTTCCTTAAATAACGTAACTATCCGGCGAACGGTCCCCGACACTTGGATGATGTCGTCCAGGATACCGAGCAGCATACGTAGTACACGCCCGTTGGGCATTTTGATCACAATAGCCATACATCAACACGATATCGACCTTTTCTGCAATTGGTAAACGGTCCATTTTAACACGGGTAATGTATCAGGCAGCGCCACCTAGCGGGCCAACCATAGCGCCATCTAGTTTCCCCCTTCAAGCTAGACAAGTTTCGTTCTTTGTAGCTTTTTCGTTTGACGCTTATTCCGTGAGATATTTGGCACGGTCACTATCAGTTGACCACCCTGTACAGTTGTGATATGGACAAAGACAAGATTCAAAAAATGGTTCAAATGGCTCTGAGCACTATGGGACTCAACTGCTGTGGTCATAAGTCCCCTAGAACTTAGAACTACTTAAACCTATCTAACCTAAGGACAGCACACAACACCCAGCCATCACGAGGCAGAGAAAATCCCTGACCCCGCCGGGAATCGAACCCGGGAACCCGGGCGTGGGAAGCGAGAACGCTACCGCACGACCACGAGATGCGGGCAGACAAGATTCAAGAATTAGTGCATGTTCTTTGATTGCTGTTAATCATAGAACTTCAGACTGGGCATCATTGAAGTTAAGTACTCAATTGCTTCCTGTAATAAAGTGTATTTTAAGCATATGATCATTTTGTGTTGTAGTGAGAGGAAACCGACCACCCACCTATCATACCACTCTCTCCGCATCCAGCCAGTAACCACAAAACGTTACAAGAGGGCACAGCCACAACAATGTGAACTGGAAGCAGCACGTTTGAGACAAGTGCTGCCAAGCAGCAAGCTGTACTTGAAGTCGAGCATGTCTTTAGTGGGCAGTTACTGTAATTTTGATAATGCCGTTTTGTTTCCTCTCGAATACGGCCTTTTTTGACGTTGTGTGTGTAATTAATAGTGTGTGCGAAAGTCAATGATGTTGTGTCATGCTGTGTACGAGCAAGGTGGGAATACGGAGTCCAGGAACGTGATATTATTTGAAAGCTGGCTCGTCCGTGCGTGATGTGACTATAAAAACACGTCCAAATTATGTTTGGAGTATGCAAGTAACTATCTAATGGGAAAAAAGCTGTCTGTGATAAACGGCAACGTCTTGCGTAAATTGTGATTTGTAGCTTTTTTTTCATTCACCTCATCGTTCAACGATTGCGACTAGCTGTTAGTATCAGGCTGGAGAAAACAGAAAAAAAGCTTTTTACTCACTGCACTGACGCACTGCAGCGTCATTAACGACGGTTCAAAGAGCAGCTGATGTAATGACTCGTTCCAGAATAAACATAAATGCAGATAGCAAGCTGAATCTTCCATCTTCTATCTTTATCATTCGCCTCATTGGTGACATAGTAGCGCTGCTCACGGAAATTGCCTGGAGTTGTATCCAAAGCGAAAGCCTCTGGTTCTCGTGACATCCCGGACACTCACAATGAAAGTGAGATGGGGTGGCCTACAATACCATACAAACACCTTCACGTCCGGGGAAGCTCCACAAACTATCCTGACAATATTCGAGAGCGGCATGATTTCAAACTGACACGCTGCAGCCTGTCTGGCGCTTTAGGAGCTGCATGCGACTGACCAGATTTTTCTATGTCGTTTGCCGGTTAGCCCCATAACAAATGGTTCAAATGGCTCTGTTCGTGGTCGTGCGGTAGCGTTATCGCTTCCCACGTCCAGGTTCCCGGATTCGATTCCCGGCGGGGTCAGGGATTTTCTCTGCCTCGTGATGACTGGGTGTTGTGTGATGTCCATAGGTTAGTTAGTTTTAAGTAGTTCTAAGTTCTAGGGGACTGCTGACCATAGATTTTAAGTCCCATAGTGCTAAGAGCCTAACCTAAGGACATCACACAACACCCAGCCATCACGAGGCAGAGAAAATCCCTGACCCCGCCGGGAATCGAACCCGGGAACCCGGGCGTGGGAAGCGAGAACGCTACCGCACGACCACGAGATGCGGGCAAGGAACAAAAAAAATCAAAATAGTGTTATCTTTCACAAGATCAGTAACACGAGAAACAACTAAACGTGTTGCTACATATTTGTAGTCTGCAAAATGCTCATTGGTTCGCTGAAGGGAAAGCCATTGACTGAAAATCAACATGACTTCATTAACCCTGTGTAACGCGTTTCGGCGTATGCCATTCTCAAATATACTGGAAATTCAAGCAACCAATGGACATAATATAGGGTGCCCCATGTTGTTGTCCCATCTATTTCCGAAGATGCTCGCGACAGTAGCACATTTGCAACCCATATCTTCTCGAGGGTGATCCCTGTCCGTCTCTGGTCAACTTACATAGTTTTCCTACCGCGTAACCTGTCCGCAACGCCACCAGGAGGCATCCAATGTCGCGATGGGCAGAGGTCATGGCTCTGAGCACTATGGGACTTAACATCTGTGGTCATCAGTCCCCTAGAACTTAGAACTACTTAAACCTAACTAACCTAAGTACATCACAAACATCCATGCCCGAGGCAGGATTTGAACCTGCGACCGTAGCGGTCACGCGGTTCCAGACTGAAGCGCCTAGAACCGCACGGCCACACCGGCCGGCAGCGCTATGACATCCCCTGTAAACACGTCCCGTGTGAGAATAGAGAATGCTGCCTCACTCCCTCCCTCTCTCTCTCTCTCTCTGTTTCACCCAATCAGGCCTACGAACGCCCAGCGGTACCGACCTCGTCGTCCTGTCGTCCTCAGACGATAGGTACCACTTGGATTGGATATGGACGGGCATGTGATCAGCAGACCGCTTTCTCGGCCGTTGTCAGTTTTCTTGACAGGAGCCGCTACTTCTCAGTCAAGTAGTTCCTCAATTGGCCTCGCAAGGGCTGAGTGCACCCCGATTGCCAACAGCGCTCGGCATACTCGGAAGGTCACTCATCCACGTGCCAGCCAAGCTCGACAGCGCTTATCTTTGGTGATGTGACGGAAACTAGTGTTACAAAGACTGCAAGTCTGTTGGAGAGAATACTGTAGTCGTATCCGAATTAGTAGGCAATCGACAATTGCCAACAGCCTTGCCGCCCTGGTAACACCGGTTCCGGTCAGATCACCGAAGTTAAGCGCTGTCACGCTGGGCTAGCACCTCGATGGGTGACCATCTGGTCTGCCAGCGCTGTTGGCAAGCGGGTTGCACTAAGCCCTTGTGAGGCAAACTGAGGAGCTACTTGATTGACAAAAATTGACATACGGCCGGGAGAGCGGTTTTGTGGCCACATGCCCTCCATGTCCGCATCCAGTGAAGCCTACGGACTGAGGATGACACGGCGGCCGGTCGGTACCGTTGGGCCTTCACGTTCTGTTCGGAAGAAGTTTAGCTATTTTCTCAGGCACTCGACAATTACCTGACTGGTATGTTCCCGCCAGTACTTCGTCAATGGGAACTAGGTGGCATTGTCGGCTTCCAGTTCGTCGACACTTTATATCGTGCGAAGACTTTGCAGTGAGGGCAGACACCGTCTGAATACGTCATTTTTAAGATAAAACCGCTTCAGGGTAAGTACTTTATTTATAAATAAGCAGTTTATTTATAAGTACGACTGGTACTGCAGAATTTTGGCTGCATTTTAGCTGCATCATCAGGTGACATAAAATCAGGTCATCTGATCAGAAAAGAAAATGGGATGACCCAGCTTTTATAGTCAACAAAAAATTGTTGACTATGAACGATGGGTCATCCCATTTGATTTTCTCATTAGAACATGACTTCATTTTATTGCACATGATGATGCACCCAAAATGCCGCGAATTTGGTCATGCTTATAAATAAGTACTTACAGCTGAAGCGGTTTTATCATCAAAACTTTGTAACGTGCCACGCATTAATCTAGGAGGGTGTTTCCGCGAGAGCGTACAAAAATGTAACAGGACATAGAGAATGCTCCACTTAAGAATTTGAGATAGGGAACCTGTGGTCGGTGAAGCCAGCTTAAGGAATACGGAATTAAACTTGGCTACCTCTTTGTCTAGCATTACTCTTCTCCAGCTTTTTTACAACTAACATGCGTGCACGTTTACACGTACTGTGCTGTTTGTTTACATGCACATCCTTTATTTCTTGTAAGGAAACAAGGAGGACGAGCCTGATTACTAGAGAGTCATGATGTAGGTTTTGTTTACTTTACTTGTCCATAAGGTGGCTCTGTTGAACCATATTTACATTGTCCCATGACAGAACGTGCTATGAGGCAACGACAGAACCATTCATTGCTCCGTGATATTCGGAGAAGTAAAGCACAATAGGATGTAGAAATACTGGTACACTTTCGCAGACTCACTGATATACACCTTGTGTATGGGGAAGTATGTTGCAGTGCTCTCGCTGCTGAAAGGCTGTGCAATAACGATTTCCAAATAGGCATCATACCTGAAGACAAGTGTTTATTTCCCTCGATCGACGAATGCGGGATTGGTTCATAGGAAAGAACAAACGAGGGGCTGGCAACGTGCTCACACCCGATTTTGAGGGGGAGGTGCTGGAACGTGTTGCTCCGGACCCCACTGCAAGTACTCGTCGTATTACACACGAAATGGAAGCTGCACATACTAGCGTGTGGCGAGTACTACACGAACAACAATTACACTTGTGTCACGCCCAAAAAGTCCACGCAATGCCTGTGACTGACTTTGCACGAAGGGTCGCATTGTGTCACTGGTTGCTCCAACAAGGAATTGATTAATCAGATTTCCTCCAAATCGAGCTGTTTGCTGATGAGGCCTCATTTGATCGCGATGGTATTTCGAACAGCAGGAATAGCTATGTGTGGGACGAGGAAAACCCTCACGCTGTAGTAGAGTCACACCATCATGTACGTTTTGCTGCGAATATTTGGGGAAGCATTGTAGCCGACATTCTCATTGGGCCACATCATCTACCTGGGCGTCTGAGAGGCCACTTATACTTGAGGCTTGAGCAAAGAGTTCTACATGAGTTGTTGGAAAACGTACCATTGGCTGTTTGTGAGAGGATATGGATACAACATCACAGTACATCACTTGCCTTCCATGTTGATCGCAGCCATTTCAGTGCTGTATTTCCTGATCGCTGGATTGGAAGGGGATGTCCTATGCCACGGCCTGTGAGGCCATCTGCTCCGAATCCCTTTGATTCTTTGCTATGGAATATCTAAAGTCACTTGTGTACCTGCCAGGGTAACCGAGAGTGCTAACGCGCTGCTTGCTGGCCTCGGGTAGGCGCGCCGGCCCCGGATCGAATCCGCCCGGCGGATTAACGAGGGCCGATGTGTCGGCCAGCCTGGATGTGGTTTTTTAGGTGGTTTTCCACATCCCGCTAGGTGAATACCGGGGTGGTCCCCATGTTCCGCCTCAGTTACACGGCTCGCGGACATCTGAACTCTTTCGCACTATTCCATGGTTTACACTCGATGCAGACAGTTGGGGTAAACTAATTCCATCCCAGGGGGTATGGGGTGGCGGAAGGAAGGGCATCCAGCCACCCCTTGAACATTAACATGCCAAATCCAATTAACGATGGCTGACCCTGAGTAACTGCGGGACAAAGCTCAAGCGATAGATCTAAAGTCACTTGTGTATGAGATCCCAGTGGATACGGAGATTGAATTAGTTGCCAGAAATGTAGCTACCTGTAATGTGATTCGAAACACACCAGGAATATTTGTCAAGGGGCGTCAGAATCTTGTTCGCTGATGTTATGCTTCCATTGAGGCTGATGATCATCAGTTTCAGCATCTTTTGCAAGATACACAACAAATGATACGTTCGTTGTTTCAATGTTATATTTGCAGAGTAACTAATGTAAATAAAAAAGTACCCAGTAATGTACTTTTTTTCGACATTAAGCAAAATCAATAAGGACTAGATTTCTCATAGAAAGACTAAGATTATACATTTTAAAAGAAATGACTTACTTTTCTCAGCAGCTGATTGCAGTAGGTGGTCACATTGTGGAGTTCAATGTCGGCATGGTCTGTTATTCAAAGCGACCGTTTTTACTGATGTGACATGCCCTTGATTCTAGGGGCCTTAATCTTCACATATGCACATACAGACCGTTGCCAGTAAATATCATGTGGAGACAGATTTTACTGAGCAACAAGGGTTTAGATCCGTCGAAACCATGGTCAAGGTTGTTTGAAAACCACCATTTTCTGCATCTGGTTGGCTGTCCTTCCTTGTCCTTCCTTTTCTTCACTTGGTACAAATTTCCTCTGTTGTGGGTACTGTTAGGTTATGAAAGCTACAATATTATTTCGTAAGGATTACGTGACTTTACTAAGCAACTATGTTTTGTCCTAATGTTGATACACTTACAGTCGAAACATTTGCTGGAGTAAAGAAAGAAGATTATAAGGAAGGAAAATGAAGGAGAGGACGAACTAAATCTACGTAACTTTCAATGGACTGAAACGAACAGAAACAACTGAGCGTTCACGATTTTAATCCCAGTCCTTGAAATACGAGAATATAAGCAAACCAGCAGGAACAGTGCGAGAGATTTATGTTGGGCTGAACCTTGCATCGATACGGCAGAGTTAAGAGCTATTAATTCCCAAGTAATTAATGTCCAGAATAATTTGTTTCTGGAACTTCTGACGCCGTCTTCCATCGGTACTGTATCCTGTAGCGCAGTAGCATTAAAAGAAGCTTTACAAATGCTCACAGCAAGTTATTAATATCATCTCATTTTTCATCCTAGAAGGAGTTTATATTTTCTGAGAATGGAAAGGTCAGTTGTAGCGATTCAAGAACTGCGTGGCATTTTACATAACCTAATGCATTCATACCAATGAAGTGATACGCGGTTGATTTTAAATGCATCCCATTACTAGTGAGACCTTCAGAGTGCCGTGGCTTTCTTATAAACCATGTTATAATGAGATGAAAAAAAACTGTGGTCGTATGTTTCCTCTTTACACTTCAACAGCCCCGGCAACACAGGGATCAGTTATAGAGCTTATTTGGGCCATAATTTGTTGTGGTTTTGTGCGCTCGAGGACAAACAGAATCCGTAACTCAGTTCGGCTTATATTTTACTTAACATAGTTGTCCACCTTTCGGGTCACTACGTCTACATCTACATCTTCAACCACATCAGTACTCTACCATTCACACTTCAGTGCCTGGCAGAGGGTTCTTTGAACCGCCTTCCTAGTTTTTCTCTACCGTTCGATTCTCTAACAGCATTTCGCAAAATGAACACTTAAATATTTCTATGCTAGCTCTAATTTCTCTAATTTTATAACGATCATCATTTCTTCCTATGTTGCTTGGCGATGGTAAAATATTTTCACGTTCAGTGGATGGAGCTGCTGATTGAAATTTTGTGGAAAGATCTCACAGCATCGAAAAACACCTTTATGTTAAAGATTTCTACCTCAATTCACTCATTATATTCATGACAGTCTCTTCCCTATTTCACGACAATACAAAATGAGCTGCCCTTTTGATTTTTTTCTATGTTCCCTATCAATCCTATCTAGTAAGGATCCCATACTGCAAAGCAATACTCAAGCAGAGGACGAACAAGCGTAGTGTAGGCATTCTCTTTAATAGAGCTGTTGCATCTGCTTTTTGCCAAGAAGACACAGTCTTTGGTTTTCCTTCCCGATAACATTATCTATGCTCTCGTTCCAACTATTCTTAATAGTAATTACCAGGTATTTAACTGCAGTGACAGCCTCTAAATTTGCGTGATCTGTCGTGCAACCGAAACTTAATGGACTTTTTTCGTAGTCATGTGGATTCGTTTTGAGCTTCTCATACCTTTCTTTGTCATCCTCTCCTGTGCAAACCTTTTCATCTCGGAATAGCACTTGCAACCTACATACTTAACTATTTTCTGGATGTATCGTACACTCTGTCTTCTCATACAGTTTTTAACCTCTACAACTCCATGGAAGTTAACAAATGTCTTACCATACTGGCCCTTCTTCTTGTCGATGTTTCCCATTTATTCCTTTCTTCGCCAATTTTGGGGAGAATCTCCTCATTCCTTAATTTATCAGTCCACCTACTTTTCAACATTCTTCTGCAGTTTCACATCTCAAATACTTTGATTGTCTTCTGTTCCGGTTTTCCTACAGACCATGTTTCAGTATCATACACAGTAGTCCAAACGTACATTCTCAGAAATTTAATGCTCAAATTGAAGTCTGTGTAACCGAGCGACTGCTACGGTCGCAAGTTCGAATCCTGCCTCGGCCATGGATGTGTGTGATGTCCTTAGGTTAGTTAGGTTTAAGTAGTTCTAAGTTCTAGGGGACTGATGACCACAGATGTTAAGTCCCATAGTGCTCAGAGCCATTTGAACCATTTTTTTGATGTCTATGTTCCGTACTAGTAGACTTCTCATGGCCAAGAATGTCCTTTTTGCCAGTTTTAGTCTGCTTTTGATGTCCTCCTTGCTCATTCTACCCTCGGTGATTTTGCTGCCTAAGTAGCAGAATTCCTTGACATTGTCTGTTTCGTGATACCCGATTCTAATGGTTAATTTATCGCTGTTCTCATTTCATTCAATTAACTCTCAATCCATATTCTGTACCCGTTAGACTGTTCATTCCAGTCGACAAATCTTGTAATTCTTCTTCACTTTCACGGACGATAGCAATATCATCGGCTAATCTTATCCTTGATATGCTTTCACCCCGAATTTAAATCCCTCTCTAGAATATTTCTTTTATTTCTGTCATTGCTCCTTCGACGTATGCACTGAACAGTAGGGGCGAAAGACTACGTTACTATCTTCCAGACTTTTTAATCCGAGAACATTGTTCTTGTTCTCATGTTACCTCTTGTTCATTCTTGGTTCTTGTACATATTATCTATTACCCGTGCTTCTCTACAGCTTACTCCTACTTTTTTTCAGACTTCCATATATCTTGCAGCATGTTACACTGTCGAACGGTTTTCCAGTTCGACACATCTTGTGAACGTGTCTTGATTTTTCTTCAGTCTTGGTTTCATTATCAACCACAACGTCAGAACTGGCGCCGTACTTTTCTATTTTTCTTTTAAGCCAAACTGCTCGTCATCTAATGGTTCCTCAACTATCTTTTTCATTCTTCTGTATATTATTCTTGTCAGCAACTTGGGTGCATGAGCCTGGGTGATAATTCTCACACTTGTCTACTCTTTCCATCTTCATCATTGTGTGGATGATGATGGTATATCGCCAGTCTCATACATTCTGCGCACCAACGTGTCTAGTCATTTTGTTGCCACTTCCCCTAATGAATTTGGAAACTCCTATGGAATGTTACCTACCCCTTCTGTCTTACTTGATCATGAGTTCTCCAAAGCTCTTATAAATTTTGGATCTAGTACTGGATCCCCTATCTCTTCCCTATCGATTCTGTTTTTTCTTCTGTCACGTCGTTAGACAACTTCTCCATCTCATAGAGTCCTTTAATGTACTCTTTAGACCCATCTGCTCTCTCCATTGCGTTTAACAGTGGAATCCCCATTAAACTCTTCATGTTACCGCCCTTGGTTTTAATTAATCGAAGGTTATTTTGACTTTGCTACATGCTGAATCAGTCCTTCTGATAATCATTCTTTTTTCAATATCTTCACGTTTTTAATGAAACCATTTTGCCTTACCTTTCGTGTATTTCATATTTGTTTCACTCCTAATTGACTTGTATCTCTGTATTCCTGAATTTCCCTGAACGTTTTGTACTTCTTTCTGCCATTGATCAGCTGAAGTATTCCTTATGTCACCCATGGTTTCTTCGCAGTTACCTCCCTTGTACCTATATTTTTCTTTCGAACTTCCATGTTATCGTTTTTAGCGATGTCCATTCCTTTTCAGCTGAACTGACTACTGAGCTACTCATTATCGCAATGTCTATACCTAAGAGAAGTTGAAGCGCCTCTCTTCATTCCATAGTATACCCGTATCCCACTTCTTTGCTTATTGTTTCTTCTTGAATATTGCCTTAAACTTGAGACTGCTCTTCATCATTACTGAATTGAGATCTGAGTCTATATCTGCTCCTGGTTATGCCTTGCAATCCAATATGTGATTTCAGAATCTCTGCCTGACCACGATGTTATCTAACTGAAACCAACCCGTATCTCCCGACCTTTGCAAGTGTATTTACTCATGATTTTACTAGTCGGTAAACGACAGTGTCATCTGCAAACACGCTAAGAGGGCTTCTCAGACCGTCTCCTAAATCGTCTGTATAAATCAAGAACTGCAGAGGGCCTATAAGAGTCCCTTAGGGAATGCCGGATATCGCTTCTGTTTTACTCGATGATTTCCGTCGATTACTACACCTACATCTACATCCATACTTAGTAAACGCTGAAGAGGACCGTCCCAGTTGTTAGGACGTCCTCCAGTACTCTGCCTTCTTCTACGCTGACTGAAACGACGAATTGATGCGTAACTGCTCAGTGTGGTGGACAAACGAGGGTCGAGTCTCCCTTCCATTTACGTTTGGGCGCTGCAAGGATGACTGCTTAAATGCCTGTAGTTAATGTAATCTTGTCCTCGCGATCCTTACGGGACCGATACGTAGGTAGTTGCACTATATTCCTAGATACATCACTTAGAGCTGTTTCTTGTGTCTTCGTAAATGGGTTCTCTCAGTACAGTTTGTGTCTATCTTCAAGAGGGAATCAGTTTAGTTTCTTCAGCACCACCCTGTCGCTCTTCCGTGGGCCCAAGAAACCTGCGACCCTTCGTGTTGCCATTCTCTGTATACGTTCACTACCGGCTGTTAGTACTATTTGGTATGGGTCACACACACCTGTGCAATATTCTAAGACGGATTGCATGAGTGTTTTGTAAACAGTCTCCTTTGTAGACTGATGGCCTTTTCCCAATTTCCTACTGTAGTGACTGACAATTCGCAATTTTTCACAAACACAACTTCTATTTATGTACGTTGACAAGGTTGATGACTAAAGAACAAAAGAAAGGTAACAATAAAGATGCCTGTAAAAGTCTCCTAATTGAGGCAAACAAAAAGTTCACTTCTAAATTTTCCACAAGGTTCGTGGAACTAGTAAAAGTCCAATTCAGAGACGAAGACGTAATCTTCAGCGGTCGAAGTCCACAAGGTCGGCAGCCGGGGTGAACTGTACTTCGGGGCTGATTCTAGCCCCTAAATTGCTGATTCCAGCCAGTCAGGTTTTGGTGTAGTGATACTTCCTGGCCGGCCGCGGTGGCCGTGCGGTTCTAGGCGCTTCAGTCCGGAACCGCGGGACTGCTACGGTCGCAGGTTCGAATCCTGCCTCGGGCATGGATCTGTGTGATGTCCTTAGGTTGGTTAGGTTTAAGTAGTTCTAAGTTCTAGGGGACTGATGACCTGAGATGTTAAGTCCCATAGTGATCAGAGCCATTTGAACCTTTTTTTTTATACTTCCTGTAGGCCATAGCTCGAGCTCCCCCTGCAGGAAGTAGTGCTCGGAATGTCTGTTTCCATTATCTTGTATGTAAATTGTGGTGTCACCGCCAGCCACCACACTTGCTAGGTGGTAGCCTTTAAATCGGCCGCGGTCCGTTAGTATATGTCGGACCCGCGTGTCGCCACTGTCAGTGATTGCAGACCGAGCGCCGCCACACGGCAGGTCTAGTCTAGAGAGACTCCCTAGCACTCGCCCCAGTTGCGCAGCCGACTTTGCTAGCGATGATTCACTGTCTACATACGCTCTCATTTGCAGAGACGACAGTTTAGCATAGCCTTCAGCTCCGTCATTTGCTGCGACCTAGCAAGGCGCCATATTCAGTTACTATAATTACTATCTTCAAGAATGTATTCTGAACACATACTATTGTGAATCATGTACCGTCAAAAGCGACGTTCATCATTAATGGATTAAAGTTAAGTATAAAAATAATTACGTCCGCTTTCTGAATTCTCATTCCTTGTCATGTTCCAGACCTCACGTCAGTATAGTTTGAAATGTCCCCTTAGAAAAATTATACATGACTGTGCTTAAACTGACACACAATATTTTTTAGCGCAACGCAATCTGACTTACAATAATCCCTATAAAAGAATGGCCCTGACTAACATTAACCTATACCTTTCACAAATCACTTGCCTCACAAAAATCTTCGTTACTCGAACTACTGCAATACAACGAGGGCCACTACTGCCAGCTAAATAAAAGATTCAAACTACTGAAGGCACTAAATACTGACAGGCATAGTTAGCAAATGAAAGATTTTTGATAGAGAACAAACAATGTATTTACCTTAATAGTGTTCAAAAGTCATAATATATGTAGCAGTTCATGACATCCATTCTTACAAATGTACTGTTTCTGATGGACACACGTGCAGATCATCCGCTCTCAAAAATCCGCGCTGTTAACATCCAGCTGCCCAACACTACAATAGCCAACAACAATGCCAACCCGCCACAGATTGCACACAGCACAGCCAGTGATTTTCATACAGAGCGCTACGTGGCGTTACCAATAAAAATACCTACACAGCCTACTTACATGGCCCCCATGCTCCCCACAAAAAAAAATTTACAAATTGTTTTGGGCAGGGCCAATAATGATTTGATAAAATTTTCCATAATTACAATAACAAAGATATCAAATGCACACACTTATTGATACAATATTGGTCAAAGGCTAAAATTTTCTCACAGTCCATAAAGACAGTCCTGATCATTCATCACAGTAAAACTGCAGTGTTTTTTTTTTCTCAAAATCTGAGCAGTAAAAGAGAATGCACACGGCTGTAGTGGATTTCCATGCAGTCTTGAAGAAGTAGTGTTGTCCTTCCAACGGATAGACGGTGCTGACTCTTGACATGCAGACAGGTAATGGACCACAACAGAGCAAACCCACAGCAGAATTAGTCGAAGTTTTGAAGAATATCGGTAGGTAGGTCATCACAGAGCAGACCCACTGTAGTCCTGGTAGAGAGTATGGTATTGGTGGGCCACCGGAGGTGCAGACCCACTACAATCCTTGTAGAAATAATGGTATTGGTGGGTCATCAAAGGTGCAGACCCACTGTAGTCCTTGTAGAGACGGCCAGCAGCCATCTGTTGCGACTGTGCAGGTGCACAATCACCATCGAAGAGTCTTGCGGAGAATATAGCAAGTCCATAAACCACCACTTGTCCACTCACAAAAAAATTGTTTGAAATGTTCTTAGAACCAGCAATGCTGTTATCCAGTCCCTTGCTGAATTATTAACACATGTGCAAACACTATCAGTCCCTACTTCTCACATATTGTCCATATACTATGACCAACAGAAACGTGTGCAGTGAAATGTAACTTACAAGTTACTTAATTTGTTGAACTGGTGTCAATTACAATTTTATAACATAAGAATACAATAACAAAGGTACAAAATACATCATTAAAGAACATAACAATACAGATAACATTTGTAGTAATAGGAGCTTTACAAAAGAATAGAAATAAACATATACATCAGTGTTACAGGAATTATGACATAAGGAAATACGTAAAAGTTCAGAATAACTTTTGAAACATCAACTTCACACATTAGCATTAAAACAAAACAGAATAAATGTCTAAGCATCTTTACAAAGTAAATAACATATTATCAGAAAACTTCTACAACGTAACGCTCATCAGATAAACACATAAAGACAAGAAGAACACAAATACCCAAGGGTACACAAACACATATTGGGATAACACGAGGAAAGGACAGGGTTTGTTTTACTGCAGTATTTTGCAAACAAAACTTTCTTTACTTCTCGGAGAACTCCCTTCGTTCTTCATTATTTCCAAAAAGTCCTATCTATACCTGTTTTCTGTACTTTTTTCGTATAACTTCTCAATGAATTTCTTCCAATTCATCGCAACTCATTCTCTTCTATAGTCTAACCCCTCTTAAGCTAACTTAAATCTACTGAGCTCAGATGAATAAACTAAGGGACGAGGCAGTGCAGCAGCACAAAACAAATAATACAAACAGCAATGACAAAAAATGGAAATTGGAAAAGCAAGCAGCAGTAAATGTAATAACTTATATCTAAACATGACAAACCCACAAGCAGAAAAAATAGTACACTAAAGACAACAATGCAGATAAGGGAAATGTATAATCTCATCTTAATGTCTATGTAATTAAAGTGGAGCACCACAAAAACTAATTCTACAAAAAATTACCAAGTACTTGAAAAGAAAATTATATATGCAGTTAACAGAATCTTCCGTCGGTTCTTGGTAGAACAACATTATAATAATAAATGAAAAGCACCAGTTTGCTTTTGTTCTACAATATTACTTTTATTGCTAGCCGGTTTTCGGCTTACAAGGCCATCTTCAGACATTTACTGAGTATTATCACCAAAGAAGTTAAATGTTGGCAGACAACATTGGAAGAGAAGTAACACATCTAGAGTGAAGTAGAAACATACAGTGAGTAACGGCTTTGCAATGAAATGGTAAAAACTGAACAGTACATAAATAACAATGGAGTTGACAGGAAAACCTTTAGCACAAAATAGGAATAACATGGCTACATAACAGTTTCTATTAATAAACAAAACTACCTCTTGATGCAGCCTTGTGTGTTACTAATTTTATCTTATTTTATTAGTTTTGTTTATTAATAGAAACTGTTATGTAGGCATGCTGTTCCTATTTTTTACTAAAGGTTTTCCTGTCAACTCCATTGTTATTTATGTACTGTTCAGTTTTTACCATTTCATTGCAAAGCCGTTACTCACTGTATGTTTCTAGTTCACTCTAGATGTGTTACTTCTCTTCCAATGTTGTCTGCCAACATTTAACTTCTTTGGTGATAATACTCAGTAAATGTCTGAAGATGGCCTTGTAAGCCGAAAACCGGCTAGCAATAAAAGTAATATTGTAGAACAAAAGCAAACTGGTGCTTTTCATTTATTATATATGCAGTTACTGTTATTAGTCCCTTCTTATTGTTCTTTCCATTCCAAGAGCTCCTTTTTCGAAGAATGTGGATCATAAAATAATTATTTAATAGATCTGTTGACAGAAAGTATTCACATTAGCAAATGCATTTAAGTTTATGTTATAAAATCAATGCTGCAACACAGCAGGAAAACAGATATCAAATGAAATAAGCAATTACGGAAACCAAAGCATAAAAACATCATTCAATAGCTATGTGGCATTTCGTAAGTCAGTAGCTCTCAACTCTCGTAGAAAGACACTTGTCATAATCAGGTTTGCAGATGTATAAGAATATTTCCCATCAATTCATAAGCATTTCAGTAAGTAGCACAAAGTACGATATGTTTCCAAGTAATGAGCGTGTCTATTTGCGATGCTTTCTACAATGGAATGTCAATAGCGAGGTTAATGGTCTCTCTTTTAATCCACCTAATGGATTTTTCTCCAGGCGACTCGGACAGCTGGTCGCCCATAACACATTACGTCAAGGTCACTTGGCTTTCTTACCGAAATATTTACGACATCAGTTTGCACTACAGTGACAGTCTCATATAAAAAATTTCACAGGTCGAGAATTTGCGTTACAAATATGTAGAAACAAAATCCTATAAATATAACAGTGTCCAAAAAATTTTCGTCGGTGTTGTGATACATTTACGCATATATATACATTTCATAACTCTTAAAGTACGACTCTTGGTTTCCAACATCCCTTTTCACAAATCAGAGTCACTAACCACTACTCATTATGCGTTACTTTATTACACATATACATATTCGTCGACATTCTTCAATATTTCATCATTATAAATATGTAGCATAATCAAATTCCTCATATAGCATCAGCTTATTGATCGTAAACATACCTCAACAGCATAATACACATCGCAGTCATAAAAATTACACCATAACACCTCAGTCACATCTCAAAAACGTCGTAACTTTCTGCAATAATTTCAAAACCTAAAAAAAATTCTCTGCTCATTTCAATAGTGTCATCTACCTCAAACGTACTTTAAAATCATGATCCCATACCAAATACATCATTCAGAGCACTCATAGTATCACAATGGTTCCGAAAAAATATGAACAGTCCACAAAGTACAGACGAAATACAATTTCATAGGTGTGAAGTTATCCCACTGTGTAATTGCGTAAACATCTGTCACTGACATAGTAAAAAAATGTCTGTTTCTCTGTTAAATAATCAGAAAGCTGTGTAATTCTGTGTTAGAGGAATATGGTACCGATGTGTAAAGTTGTATAAACAAATACCATATTAGCTAGGGATCCTTGTGCTTGCCAAACACATGGTACACAAAGTAGGCGTGTACCCCCCTGAGGATTAATGTGTTACAGATTACAGAAATGGAATGAAATGTATCATGGAAAACTTTCTTTGTACTTCAAAAATAATTAAAAATTAATGTTTTAAGTACAAAATTAATCACTCAAATACGTGTACTGCGGCACTAAATTGTGCGTCTTGTTGTAACATAATCTCTGTCATTAGTTGGGTGTTAAAAATGTGCCAAGTGTCGTAATTATCGTCGTCAGTAAGCAAAGTTCTGTAGAAGTCAATGTACTTACCTCGTAATAAACGAAGTAAATTGCTATGGGTATAGATATCGTAGCTGTTACGCTTATTGCCGTGATGAAGTAAGTACTGTACTGTAACGTATTGTTGTGCTACAGAAAATGCTGTCTCATTGTAGCTATACCACAAAAGTTACTACTAAAACATGTTTTCCTTTCCAGAAGAATTTATAAAAACTGTGCAGATATTAAACAGATGCAGCGCAAAAGCAATAATATAAGTTGTGTCACTCATTAGTAGGGTCGTGATATAATCGTGTAGCTGTCAAATAAACTAACCACTGTGTCATCTGATATCTCTCAGAAAGTACTTTAATTCCAGTATGTATTTTCAAGTGAACCAAAATGTTGCATCAAAATCTCATTAGCAGTACCGGTGCATGTTCTAAGTATGTGAGCCTTATAGTCGTTAACATGCAACTAACAAGCAAGAATGTACACACACAATAACACTATGACGTCTGTTCACTATAACAATGCATTCGTAATTTCTGTTTAAATAAGTTCTATTGGTTCTTGACTGGATGTTTAACTTCAAACATTGTTGCATGTTAACAGTTTCTAAGTCTGACAAAGCATAAGTTGTATGGCAAAGACAAAGTTAAAATGCAGATTATCTCTCAATAAACGGTTTTACATGCGAAATGTGGTGCAATCCTTTACTCTTCCTAGTACGCAGAGTTTCAACTTCAACGCAATTATCATGTGGTATACGTCGGATTCTGTAAGGTCCATTGTAAATCAGAAAGAATTTGTGACTCAAGTGTTTCTTCTTATGTGACAATAGATGAGCTTTAATGAGAACTTTCTGACAAATATATAATTTCTTTGCATTTACTTTACCGTGTTTTCTCCTTTTGTCTGCTGCAGAATTTATATTTTTAATAGCCAAATCAATTACGACTTTGTATCGAAGTTTATATGTATTCGGAAAAGGTAAAAGCTCTCTGATTCTGTTCTACACCTACATCTACATCTACATTTATACTCCGCAAGCCACCCAACGGTGTGTGGCGGAGGGCACTTTACGTGCCACTGTCATTACCTCCCTTTTCTGTTCCAGTCGCGTGTGGTTCGCGGGAAGAACGACTGTCTGAAAGCCTCCGTGTGCGCTCGAATCTTTCTAATTTTACATTCGTGATCTCCTCGGGATGTATAAGTAGGGGGAAGCAATATATTCGATACCTCATCCAGAAACGCACCCTCTCGAAACCTGGCGAGCAAGCTACACCGCGATGCAGAGCGCCTCTCTTGCAGAGTCTGCCACTTGAGTTTGCTAAACATCTCCGTAACGCTATCACGGTTACCAAATAACCCTATGACGAAACGCACCGCTCTTCTTTGGATCTTCTCTATCTCCTCCGTCAACCCGATCTGGTACGGATCCCACACTGATGAGCAATACTCTCCCAATGAATCTCAACCTGGCACCCGCCTTACCAACAATTAATTTTATACGATCATTCCACTTCCAATAGTTCCGCACGCATACTCCCAGATATTTTACAGAAGTAACTGCTACCAGTGTTTGTTCCGCTATCATATAATCATACAAAAAAGGATCCTTCTTTCTATGTATTCGCAATACATTACATTTGTCTATGTTAAGGGACAGTTGCCACTCCCTGCACCAAGTGCCTATCCGCTGCAGATCTTCCTGCATTTCGCTACAATTTTCTAACGCTGCAACTTCTCTGTATACTACAGCATCATCCGCGAAAAGCCACATGGAACTTCCGACACTATCTACTAGGTCATTTACATATATTGTGAAAAGCAATGGTCCCATAACACTCCTCTGTGGCACACCAGAGGTTACTTTAACGTCTGTAGACGACTCTCCATTGATAACAACATACTGTGTTCTGTTTGCTAAAAACTCTTCAATCCAGCCACACAGCTGGTCTGATATTCCGTAGGCTCTTACTTTGTTTATCAGGCGACAGTGCGGAACTGTATCGAACGCCTTCCGGAAGTCAAGGAAAATAGCATCTACCTGGGAGCCTGTATCTAATATTTTCTGGGTCTCATGAACAAATAAAGCGAGTCGGGTTTTACACGATCGCTGTTTCCGGAATCCATGTTGATTCCTACAGAGTAGATTCTGTGTTTCGAAAAACGACATGGTACTCGAGCACAAAACATGTTCTAAAATTCTACAACAGATCGACGTCAGAGATATAGGTCTATAGTTTTGCGCATCTGCTCGACGACGCTTCTTGAAGACTGGGACTACCTGTGCTCTTTTCCAATCATTTGGAACCTTCCGTTCCTCTAGAGACTTGCGGTACACGGCTTTTAGAAGGGGGGCAAGTTCTTTCGCGTACTCTGTGTAGAATCGAATTGGTATCCCGTCAGGTCCAGTGGACTTTCCTCTGTTGAGTGATTCCAGTTGCTTTTCTATTCCTTGGACACTTATTTCGATGTCAGCCATTTTTTCGTTTGTGCGAGGATTTATAGAAGGAACTGCAGTGCAGGCTTCCTCTGTTAAACAGCTTTGGAAAAAGGTGTTTAGTATTTCAGCTTTACGCGTGTCATCCTCTGTTTCAATGCCATCATCATCCCAGAGTGTCTGGATATGCTGCTTCAAGCCACTTACTGAATTAACGTAAGACCAGAACTTCCTAGGATTTTCTGTCAAATCGGTACGTAGAATTTTACTTTCGAATTCACTGAACGCTTCACGCATAGCCCTCCTTACGCTAACTTTGACATCGTTTAGCTTCTGTTTGTCTGAGAAGTTTTGGCTGCGTTTACACTTGAAGTGAAGCTCTCTTTGCTTTCGCAGTAGTTTCCTAACTTTGTTGTTGAACCACAGTAGGTTTTTCCCGTCCCTCACAGTTTTACTCGGCACGTACCTGTCTAAAACGCATTTTACGATTGCCTTGAACTTTTTCCATAAACGCTCAACATTGTCAGTTTGGGAACAAAAATTTTCGTTTTGATCTGTTAGGTAGTCTGAAATCTGCCTTCTATTACTCTTGCTAAACAGATAAACCTTACTCCCTTTTTTTATATTCCTATTAACTTCCACATTCAGGGATGCTGCAACGCCTTATGATCACTGATTCCCTGTTCTGCACTTACATAGTCGAAAAGTTCGGGTCTGTTTGTTATCAGTAGGTCCAAGATGTTATCTCCACGAGTCGGTTCTCTGTTTAATTGCTCGAGGTAATTTTCGGATAATGCACTCAGTATAATGTCACTCAATGCTCTGTCCCTACCACCCGTCCTAAACATCTGAGTGTCCCAGTCTATATCTGGTAAATTGAAATCTCCACCGTAGACTAAAATATGCTGAGAAAATGTATGTGAAATATATAAAAAAATTTCTCTCAGTTGTTCTGCCACTAATGCTGCTGAGTCGGGAGGTCGGTAAAAGGAGCCAACTATTAACCTAACTCGGTTGTTGAGTGTAACCTCCACCCATAATAATTCACAGGAACTATCCACTTCTACTTCACTACAGTATAAACTACTACTAACAGCGACAAACACGCCACCACCAGTTGCATGCAATCTATCCTTTCTAAACACCGTCTGTGCCTTTGTAAAAATTTCAGCAGAATTTATCTCTGGCTTCAGCCAGTTTTCTGTACCTATAACGATTTCAGCTTCGGTGCTTTCTATCAGCGCTTGAAATTCCGGTACTTTACCAAAGCAGCTTCGACAGTTTACAATTACAATAGCGATTGCTGCTTGGCCCCCGCATGTCCTGACTTTGCCCCGCACCCTTTGAGGCTGCCACCCTTTCTGTACTTGCCCGAGGCCATCTAACCTAAAAAACCGCCCAGTCCACGCCACACAACCCCTGCTACCCGTATAGCCGCTTGCTGCGTGTAGTGGAGTCCTGACCTATACAGCGGAACCCGAAACCCCACCACCCTATGGCGCAAGTCGAGGAATCTGCAGCCCACACGGTCGCAGAACCGTCTCAGCCTCTGATTCAGACCCTCCACTCGGCTCTGTACCAAAGGTCCGCAGTCAGTCCTGTCGACGATGCTGCAGATGGTGAGCTCTGCTTTCATCCCGCTAGCGAGACTGACAGTCTTCACCAAATCAGATAGCCGCCGGAAGCCAGAGAGGATTTCCTCCGATCCATAGGGACACACATCATTGGTGCCGACATGTGCGACCACCTGCGGATGGGTGCACCCTGTACCCTTCATGGCGTCCAGAAGGACCCTTTCCACATCTGGAATGACTGCCCCCGGTATGCACACGGAGTGCACATTGGTTCTCTTCCCCTCTCTTGCTGCCATATCCTTAAGGGGCCCCATTACGTGCCTGACGTTGGAGCTCCCAACTACCAGTAAGCCCACCCTCTGCGACCGCCCGGTTCTTGCAGACTGAGGGGCAACCTCTGGAACAGGACAAGCAGCCACATCCGGCAGAAGATCAGTATCAGCCTGAGACAGAGCCTGAAACCGGTTCGTCAGACAAACTGGAGAGGCCCTCCGTTCAGCCCTCTGGAATGTCTTTCGCCCCCTGCCACACCTCGAGACGACCTCCCACTCTACCACAGGTGAGGGATCAGCCTCAATGTGGGCAGTATCCCGGGCAGCCACAGTCTTAGTCCGATCGCGGGATGTGTGGGACGAGCTGGCCGTCCCTGACAAACCCCCATCCGGACCCCCACAGTGATGCCCATTGGCCACAGCCTCAAGCCGTGTGACCGAAGCCAACACTGCCTGAAGCTAGGAGCGAAGGGATGCCAACTCAGCCTGCATCCGAACACAGCAGTTGCAGTCCCTATCCATGCTAAAAACTGTTGTGCAAAGAACGTCTGAACTAATCTACAGAGAGCACAAAGAATACGACACAAAATTTAAACGGTTATTAAAATACAATATTGCCTAGTAAATGCAGTAATGCTGCTACTTGCGCACTGCTGACACACTGCTCGGCGGCGGAAGGAGACTACCAGATTTTACACTATTCAGGTACTAAAACGCGATGCTACAACTCTCAAATACTGTAATACGCTCGAAATTTATGAATTAAACAATGCAAATACCAAAAACACGCAAAGAAATTAATAATCAACTATGTAACAAATAAGTGAGCTAATACTATACGAATTGCTGCTGCAGCTGCTTATCCAACGGCGGCAGGGAGCACACAAGGGGTTTGACAAGGGGTCCCAAGAGATCAACAGCAGCAAATTCTATTCGGTGGTTCATCATTCTTCAGTACAAGAATAGGTGGTAAAGCAGTGGAGTTATGAGGCATTTCATTCAGCACGTTTTGAAATAAGTGTAAATATCTGTCCCAATGCTGATGCTTTCTGTGACAATAAAGTCTGCAAAACTTATTGATTTCTTTCATAATCCGTTCAGACGTGTTACAATGTGGTGAGTACAATGAAATAAAAATAGGTTTGATTTTATGATTCCGGAGCATACGTGACCAAACCGCAGATCTGAATTGCGGTCCGTTATCTGAAATGACTTTACTAACGTGTCCAACTTCACGTAAGAAATTTTTAACAAAGGCGTTGGATACAGACCGTCCAGTGGCTTTACGTAACGGAGTGAAAGAAACAAATTTTGAAGTAAGTTCAACAGCGACTAGAACGTACGAAAATCCATTCGATGTTCTGACAAGGGGTCCCAAGAGATCAACAGCAGCAAATTCTTTTAATTTAGAAGGAATGATAGGAAACAACAGAGCACGATGTGAGATAGTAGATGGTTTCGCCTTTTGACAAAGTTTACTAATAGGCAAGACTCTTCGAATTCTCTTTTCCATATTGTTAAAATAACAAGTCGTTCGAAGAATATGATAACATTTTCATGGACCAAAATGTGCGTAGCTGAAATGAATGTACCAAATGAGCTTATTAACAAAATCGTCTGGAATGCAAAGTACCCATAGCTTGTCATCAACAGTGCAGCGTTTGAAGAGTATGTTGTTTCTAACCAGATAATAATGCCGAATCTGAGTGTGCGGCTTTTCATGCCATTTACTTTTGATGTCTTTCCAAATCGGATCTTTATCTTGTTCATGAGCAATGTCCTTTGAAGATGTGGTGATGAAGTTTTCAAAGGCGACTTTCTGAATGTAAAGAATACTGAAATTTTTCTCGAGGTTGCCTTCTGTGTTACTTTTCTCAAACCCAGCCGGTGCGCGTGACAGTGCGTCCGCAACAATGTTCTCCTTGCCGGAAATGTAGACTATTGTGAAGCGGAATTCTTGCAGAAACAATGCCCAAGGTTTTAACCTGTCATTATTTAATTTTGAAGACATAAGAAATTGTAATGCACGATGATCACTGTATACTTTTACGTGCTTGCCAGAAAGAAAGAAACGGAATTTGTTAATCGCCCAAACGATAGCTAAAGCTTCTAATTCAGTAACAGAATAATTTTTTTCAGATTTTGTTAGCACTCGCCGGAATGGCCGAGCGGTTCTAGGCGCTACAGTCTGGAACCGCGCGACCGCTACGGTCGCAGGTTCGAATCCTGCCTCGGGCATCGATGTGTGTGATGTCCTTAGGTTAGTTAGGTTTAAGTAGTTCTAAGTTCTAGGGGACTGATGACCTCAGAAGTTAAGTCCCATAGTGCTCAGAGCCTTTCTTTTTTGTTAGCACCCGGCTAGGAAAAGAAATGGTTTTCTGAACAGTAGTGTCATTTACTATTGCTTCTTGAAATAAATGGGCACCAAGACCGACTTTAGAAGAATCCGTGCTAAGGCAGAAATATTGTGACAGATCTGGATGAGCTAGTATTGGCGCGTTAAGTAGCGATTCTTTCAAAGAATTGAATTCCAACTGTGCTTGTTCGTCCCAGTTCCAAATAGTATTTTTTCCAGTGAGAGAACTATGTTTTGGTGTAACTAGAATTTGCATATTCCGAAAACGACGGTAAAAATTTACGAGACCTAGAAAACTGCGTACTTGTTTTCTTGTGGATGGAACTGGAATGGCTCTGATTACTTCTAACGTTTCAGGATCCGGTTGAATGCCTTCAGAAGAAATAATATGTCCCAAAAACCTCACCTTTGACCTACCGAATTCAGACTTTTCCAAGTTAACTGTAATTCCAGATTCTGCAAAAATACGTAACAAACTATTGAGGATGCGATTATGTTGTTCCCATGAGGCTTCTGCTATTAGAATATCGTCCACATATACGGTGATGTGACGTTTTAAGAAATCAGGTAATATGGAATTTAGTCAGCGAATGAATGCTGCCGAAGAAATGTTCAAACCAAATGGAAGTTTCCGAAATTGATAACAAACGCCGAAACAAAGAAAAGCTGTGTATTTTCTACATTGTGGATGAAGTTCGATCTGATAAAAGCTGGATCTGAGATCAATAGAAGACAACACTTTTACACCATTAAAATTTTGAAGAAGTTCATTCATCGTTTGCGGCCTGTCTGTTTCAGGAATAATGATAGTATTGATTTGTCTCGAATCTAAGACAAGTCTGATCGACCCATTTTTCTTCTCAACAACATGTAATGGATTGTTGTATGAGCTTACTGCAGGCTCAATAATGCCCTCGTCAAGCATAGATAGTATTTCTGTTCTAACACGGTCCCTATAATGTGCTGGAATTACGTATGGTCTAACACAAAATTTAGTATGCTCACGAACACGAAATTGGTATTGAATTCCCTTGATTGTTTCTGTTTTGAGAGTAAAAACTGTGGAATATACTTGTAAAATCTCAAAAAGGTCCTGCCAATCAGTGTCATTACAATTCTCAATTGTTTGGAATTTATTCTGAATTAACTCATTAGTTTCAAATATGTCGTCGATATCATCCCTGTCAGTACCTGTAGAGTGATTGTTAGTGTCAAGTTCCGAAGAAAATTTCGAACTGTTGTCTAACAGAAGGTAAAGCCGATTAATTTCCTCGTCATGGTTTGAGAGCCAATCTTCAAATTTCAAACCTATTGACTTACCTTCTTTCTCTAAACTTATTTCAGCATCGTGAAAGTTTAAGATTGTTTTGCATTCATTCAAAAAGTCTACTCCCATATATAATTTCCGTCGACAATAATGGAACAATAAGAAAGTTTACAGAGAAGCTGTGGCTATGACAAAAGAATTCTAAGTTGGTTTGTTGGCGTACATCTACACTTTTTCCAACGATTGCACCTTGTAATTTAATCTTACGTAACGGAAGTGTGGGGCAATCGTTCGATTTGTTGCATTTGCTAAAGGCTGTTTCACTAATTACTGAAATGGGACTGCCAGAGTCAAGTACTGCCGTAAATTTTACGTCATTTACTGTAATGTGAATCACAGGATATGCAATGTTGTTATGTTTTACGTCGTGTTCCTGGAGTAAGATGTCCCTAATGTCTTCCATTTTTACGTAATTACTAGCTACGGCAGCTGCGTCGTCAGTTTCATAAGTACGTTTTGTGGCTGCCAGCGGTATGAGTCATTGCCTATTGTCTCTTTGTTGGCGCGCGTCGTTATTGGGATTTGGAGACCCAACTTCTACAAATTCACCTTGTCGAGAGGGCCCTGCCCTGTTTGAATCCCGCTAGTTCTGATGTAATTCAGGTCTGTCGTTACGATCGTATCGTCTGTCGTCATGTCGGTAGATTCCATAGTTTCTTTCTTGTCGGTCACGTGGTGGAGAATTTCTCCCTGAATCGTAACTGCGCGCTGGACCGTTGCGTCTGTACCTATTCTGTCTCCCTTGATAATAATTATTTTGGTTCCCATATTGTCTGTTTCTCTGATTGTCTCTGTAATAGTCATTACCGCGGAGAGGTGATCTTTCCCTGTAATTATTACTACTCTGCCAACCGTTGTCATACGGGTGGTGTCTGTTTTGGTCACGGTTTACGTTGTAAGAATAGCCTTGTCGTGTCCATTTATTATTTCTGTCATCGCGGAATTGTGACGGATGTGACCTGTAATTGTTGTGCTCCTGTTTCCGCGTTCCGCGATTGTCAGTGTCAATTTCCAATTCTTGTAACAGTCTCTGAAAAGCTTCAATGTCGTTTTTGCAACGTCCTGCCAAAATAATGTGTCGTAAATGGTCAGGCAATTTGATTAAGCAAATGCGGATGAGTTCTGAGGGGCTGTATGGGTTTGACAGGTACTGATTCTTGTGCAACATGTCTTCAAAATATTTCACAAGACTGGAAAATTCAGATTGTTCGAAATGTTTCATCATTATGATGCTATGTTTTACTCGGTGTTGTGTAGCTTGAGACCAATATGCTGAGAGGAAGGCATGATAAAATTCTCCTTCACTGTGGCAATCGTGAATGACCGATCGCATTCTTACAGCTGGTTCATTCTCTAAATAGCCACACATAAATTCTAATCTGTGCTCTAATGACCAGTTGGGAGGAAAACAATGAGAGAATTAATGGAGCCACGCTTGTGGATGAATGTCGTTGCCAGAATTCTTAAATGTTTTGAATTTACGTGCAGTAATGAACAGCTTATAGTCAAAATCAACGTGTCGGCGAATCGCATGTCGGTCATTGTTACGTCGTTTCGGCGGTTCCATTTCAAAATTCGGTGCACCTTGCCAATTTCTTTCATAATTTCCGAAATGCGCTGTGTTATTATTTTGTGGCTGTTCCGTATTTCTATGTCCCTCTTCCCGTATTGGAGCGCGAGTGTCCGCTGAAATATGTAATTCTTGTATTACTTGTGCCAACTGATCTTGTACTTCCCGGATTTCTCTTTTGTGTTGCGTATTAATTTGATTCTAATTTTGTTTGAATTTCTTAATTTGTTCATACTCTGCTGTGTCACTGAAGGCTACAGGTCTTGTGTCACTCAGATCATCATCCACCTTTGTAGATAAGTTAGTGAACTGATCCGAAAGTTTGGCTACTTTCTCCGATAGTGAATTTATTTCGTCAGCGTGTTTTTCTGAACCAAGTTTCAGAGTGTTCATTTGTGTTGAAATCGTATCTACTGTGTCCTATAAGTTTTCCTGAGTTTTTGCAAGTTGCATAACCGAATCGGTAGATGCAGCTGAGTCAATTTTAGCTTGCAAGATGTCGTGATTTTCATGAACAATAGTTTGCAGTTCCTTTATGGCTGCTTCGTGATTCTGTAATGCACTTTCATGACGCGAAAAAATAGGTTGGAAATGCTCACAAATTTGTGTTTTTACGTCATTACAGACTTTTTGACATTTCGATTCGATTTTATGTAACTCAGTAGTTAAATCTTCACGTGTTTGTTCAAGCGTGGTGTCTAGCTTTTGAAGATTTTGTTCCATTGCGTCTAACTGTTGCTGTGTTTGTCTCTGGTGTTGTTCCATTGTGTCTAACTTTTGACGATTTTGTTCCATTGTGTCTAACTTTTGAAGATTTTGTTCCATTGTGTCTAACTGTTGCTGTGTTTGTCTCTTATTTTGTTTCATTTGTTGCAATAATTGCAATAATAATGTATTAGTGTCTGGAATATGTTCCTCCATGCTTTTCGGCAGTGCATTTGCACCGGCAACATTCACATTTCGACGAGCAGAAAATGTGTCTTCACTTATTTGAGAAAGCGGTGAAGACGCAAAACCTGACTCTACAGTATTTGCAAGATTGTGTCCTGTCATTTCGGATTCCTGAGGCGAACTGTTGCCGACCGATCGATCGATAATGCTTCCCTGATCACTAATTGTTTCACTGTCTACACCATTATTTGCGGCCCGCTCCATTCCCCTATGCACAATTACCAAATTACTAGTTTGAACATTAGTTAATTCATTACACGGTGGCGCTAACACACTGCCTTCGTCTTCACTGTCATTTCTCAGTTTACTTTGGAGCCTAGTATTACATTTTTCACACGCCATTATTGTCACAATGTTTCACACGACAACACAGAAAAGTACAATTGGAGGAGCAAAATAAGAAAACACATTAACATAGCATTGAAAATAATATATCCTTAATTGCAAGCGCAGCTGCGAAATACTTGGTGCAAATCTACATGGATGTCACAACTGTTTTACTGTACAACAATGAAAAACTACAACTACAAAGGAAATTCTCTATAGAATTACGCGCTAGCAATAAACAATAGCTACACTAATTACACAAACTACAAGAAAAAATCAGAAGATTCCAGTGAGGTATCCTCGGCTAAGGGTCGACATATGAAACGTCCCCTTAGAAAAATTATACATGACTGTGCTTAAACTGACACACAATATTTTTTAGCGCAACGCAATCTGACTTTCAATAATCCCTACAAAGGAATGGCCCTGACTAACATTAACCTATACCTTTCACAAATCACTTACCTCACAAAAATCTTCGTTACTCGAACTACTGCAATACAGCGAGCGCCACTACTGCCAGCTAAATAAAAGATTCAAACTACTGAAGGCACTAACTACTGATAGGCATAGTTAGCAAATGAAAGATTTTGATAGAGAACAAACAATGTATTTACCTTAATAGTGTTCAAAAGTCATAATATATGTAGCAGTTCATGACATCCATTCTTACAAATGTACTGTTTCTGATGGACACACGTCCAGATCATCCGCTCTCAGAAATCCGCCATCTCACTTCCCCACATCCACCACTGCTGGCGGCTCACCAACTTCGCAACGCTACGCGCTGTTAACATCCAGCTGCCCAACACTACAACAGCCAACAACAATGCAAACCAGCCACAGACTGCACACAGCACAGCCAGTGATTTTCATACAGAGCGCTACGAGGCGTTACCAATAAAAAAAACCTACACAGCCTACTTACAAGTTCTTCCCTCCTCACGCCAGCCTGCGTGAGCTAAAACGCGTGCATTTCGGCCTCCACGGTGTTGGCTCTTCTGCTAACACAAAATAAATAGCCGATGTTTACCATGGTGCTTTTGGTACGCCTTGGACATAGACAACCTAGTCCTCTGTTGTGTAATATGGGTCGCAGGCCCTGAAGGGCCACCTCAGCTCCAGCATAACACCTACAAATGAATCCAAGTCTGCCACCTGATTTAGCTACGACTCAGCTTATGCGGTCGTTCCACTTCATATCCCTATACATTGTTACACCCAGGTATATGTGTGACGCGTGACTCGTTGATATTTTACTCGTAGTCTTAGCCTGCTAGGTTTTGTCGTTTTGTGAAACTTTACGTTTCACAATTTGCCTGTCTTTGTGCAATTCTGAAGTCTTCTCAAGAACAGACTGAATATTTGTACAGCCTTTTCAAGACGGCAGTTTATTGTAGGTAACAGATTCATCTGTGAAAAGTCTGATGTTACCATTAATATTATCAGAAAGGTCATTAATTTACCAGGTGGGCCACGCAAGCCGTATTATGTAGTTCTATGTCTCCCGCATACGTTACAGCCAGAAGGATTAACCCTCACTGCTGTCCAAAGGGGAAGTGCACGTACAAGTGAACCTCTACCGAGCTGTGCCGCCATCTGCAGGTGTTTTCCTCCTGGTTCCGCTCTGATAAAACCGCGTGGCCGGCTATTTTTCGAGTCAGGTCGTACAGGTAACAAATTCAATGTACTCCAGCGAAGACTACACCGATATAATACTGATCTATGGGGAGACGCATCACAACGCATCTGAGGCCCGGAGACTGTATTCACAACGTAATTCGACGTCTACCTTCTGCGCATGTTTTTAGACGTATAGAGGTGCGTTTCAGAACCGAAGGAGCGTTCCAGGTACAATGTGTCATGGATAGACCTACCCGTGACGCACCCTATGTTGCTCGGAAAGTTACTGAGTCTATTTGAACACATCCTACGGGCGGTATACATAGCTAAAATGGCAATAACGCGTACGTACATTGTAGTGTAAACGAAAGTGTTGTCGTACTGGTAGGTTGAAGTATTATTTGTACCTACAGTAATAATAATAACAATAGTAATAATAGGCTCATTATTATTAATATTATAAGTCATTCTATCTCTCCGAGTAATACCTTCTTGTCATAGTAACTAGCACGAAGAAGAACTGCAGCGGATGTGAGAATATCGAAGTCTTCAGTAAACAGGATTCTGGAGCAACGAAAATGGAATCCCTTTAAGCTGCACCTTCACAAAAGGTATGTGGAAAGGATTTCTAAAATCGGGTATCGTTCTGCAGACGTCTCGTAAATACAGTACCTGTAAATCAGGATTTTAAAAGCCAGATTTTTTGCGGTGATGAATGCTGTTCGGCCAATGACGCCACTGTCAATAGACACAAACTACATTACGCGGCTCCTGCATATGTTCACTGGTTACAAACATATCACATCCAAGCGCACCGGGATGTTAACGTATGGTGCGACATTCTAGGAGACAATTTCACTGTGTAAGAGGTCCGAGCAGATGTAATTTCGATGTATTATCATGCGCTGCCTGAGATATGCAAGGTCTCTGACCAGAGAGCAGTGTTGACCGCAGTAGGAACTGTGTAGCTGTAGGAGTAAGTTGTTGCTAGTCTGGAGTCTGCTCTGGTCTAGTCTGGTGTATCGTGTTGGCTGGCCCGGTCGCGGTGCAGCGATGTCGGAGCCTGAGTATTATTGTATAAGGTAAAAAGCATCCTCGCGCATATGTAGTAATGTTATTTCAAGTCGCATGTAAATGTTTTAAAAATCTGATAATAATAATCTTCCTCATAAAAAGTAACTTTTAACAACCCTTCATTTCAATTTAAAGAATTTACTAATTACTCCCATCCATGATCAACCCGATTGTTGCAAAAGAAAAAAAAATCAGTTGCTTCCTTTCATAAATGAGAGATATATCGGCCAGCATTGCACAGAGCTGTGCCGGAAAAATTTATTGTAAGAGCAGATATATCCGGCGACTTCATTGAGGTAAGAATTTTTCCTTTTATTATTCAGAATGATCTTTCAGGGGCATGACGCAGCACTGCTGTCGTCCAAAATTTACCAGGTTAAATTCACAGTGAATTATTGAAAAGTCATAAGTGAGCGACAGTTTAATTGAGAGGTTAGTTACATTATATTATTACCAGGTTACTGAATTTATTTTTTTATTGGGACGTTACACTGAATGTGAACGACGTAATTATAATTTTTAGTGTTGACAGGTTTAGGAATTTTTCTGTTTTGAGGTTACGCTAAATGTGAATGAATTTTGAGCTTAGATTAAGTCAGAAATAATTTTTGTGGGGAGATTAAATGAGAATGAATTCTGTGTGGAGGTTAATGTGAAAAGAATTTTGTAGGGAGGTTATAAATGGGAACGAATTTTGTGGGGAGATTAAATGTAAATGAATTTTGTGTGGAGGTTACACTGTGAAAGAATTTTGTTTTGAGGTTACACTAAATTAGAATCACACTCATATTATTTAAATGTATTTTTTGGGGAGGTTACACTTGGCGACAACCGGCCAGGATCGTATTTCTTTGTGAATCTCTGAGAAGTAGTCATATATCTGCTCTTATTTACTTAAATGTAGTTTGCATCTGGCGCAACGCATTTACTAATTTGTTACTCTTTCTTTCACAGATCATCGGCAATTTATTGCTCTTTGTTGTAATTGTGTTTGTTCCATTTTTACTTCGTCTTTGTTTCATTTTGTGCTTAATTTTGATTTGTGAAAAATGCCTTGAAAAACTGTTAACAGTACATCGCGATGTGCAATGAGTGAAATAGCCGAATCGAATAATTTGACAGATAATACTAGCGACACTCAGTCTAATAGTGATAATCCCCTAATTATATATAATCAGTGCGTGCCGATCACTAATATTGATTTTGATCCTAATGATGAGCAAACAAATGCAATTATGTCCACAGTAAATGTAACAATTGACGACGCGGCACGTACCGTTAGAATGAACGCTGTCCAGTTTGCCACGGCTAATTTGCAAAATTTACGTAGCGAACAGGTAATTGTTTCTAACGAAGGTGAACAATGTACTCAAAGTACGTCAGATTTATTTGATTCCGAGGTAGTGACTAACAGTGCACTTCCAATTGGCGAACCTTTTCAAGAATCAGAAAATGACCAAATGATTACACAAAACGTGACAAATGCACATACACCATTACACAGCATAGAAAATAGAGTCGCTAATTTTGGCTTGGATCAAATTATGGCAGTATTGCTACAGCGGAATGAAATACTAGATAACCATTTCTAACAACTTAATGAAAAATACGACAAACTTAATGAATCGTGCAAGCAGCGTAATGAAAAATACGACAACCATTTCAAACAACTTAATGAAAATCTCAAACAGTGGAGTGAAAAACTAGACAACAATTTCAAACAACTTAATGAAAAACAATACAACAATTATAAACAACTTAATGAATCGAATAAACAACTTAATGAACGTTTCAAACAGTCGAATGAAAAACACAACAACCTTAATGAACATAACAAACAACTTAGTGAACAGATTACAACCGTTGCAGTGCAACGTTATGACACTAAAGAACAATTACGTGAGGAAAGTAAGGCTTGTGCTAGGAATAGTTGCGAAGAATTACGTGATACGCGTGTAGCCACAACAAAATTAGATGAAAGTAGTGCAGTCACTGAACAATGTTCTGAAAAAGCAACACAGTTACGCGACGAGTTTAAATTAATGTCAGCAGAACTTTCACACACGCTGGATGCGGAAGGCGATAAGAGATTTGAACAACAGAACAGCCAAATTTACGAACGTTTTAAAGTGACAGAAATGAAAGTTGTTTCAGTCACTAACACGTCATAGCATACGCCACATTGTGAACATTTGTCACATTCACACAGCCAGAGTAATTTAGGTAATTTACAGAGTGTACGTGACTTAGATTCCGAACAGTCACAGATAAACAGATTATCATACAATCCTAAACCAGCTCACACATTCAGAGACGATAACGTTGATTATAAGCAATTTCTATCCGTAAGAAAATTTAAGGTATTTAATAATGACAGAACAAAAAAATGGTTCAAATGGCTCTGAGCACTATGGGACTCAACTGCTGTGGTCATCAGTCCCCTAGAACTTAGAACTACTTAAACCTAACTAACCTAAGGACATCACACACATCCATGCCCGAGGCAGGATTCGAACCTGCGACCGTAGCAGTCGCACGGTTCCGGACTGCGCGCCTAGAACCGCGAGACCACCGCGGCCGGCAATAATGACAGAACACAGATTCACGCTTTGGACTGGATACAACAATTTACTTTTGAATTTTCACCGGCATTGCCTGTAACGCAGAAACTAATATTTATTTGCAGCGCGTAATTGACCTCAGGGGATTCATTATGCTTCGATGAAAATGTGCCGTAGCGTGCACAGGGCCCCGAGCCGTAGTAGTGCTATTTCATCTTTAGTTTTCTGCACTGCTGCCTTCTCTTCTACTATCCTTTATATCTGTCAAAACAGCTCTTCAACTATCGATCTATCTAGAATTAGGAATGAGTAAAGAAAACCCGATATGACAAGTTTTACCGAAAGTGACAATTTTCATTAGACACTCCAGAACTACCAGCGTAATTTTAATGAAAGACAGAAGTGTAATCATCAGTATGTACAAAATTTTCAGCTATCGCAGACGCATTTTGGCAACAATAGAGGTTTTTCCCGACAACAGCAACAAAACCAACCTGTTAGCATACCTAACCAACAATGTAATGTGCAAGGTCAACGAAGCTTTCATGTTTCGCCGCCTACACGTATAACGTCGGCTCCACCAAATAGTAACGCACCGCAACAAGGAAATCAGTACGTACAGAAAACACATCATTTCAACTCTTATCGCAACGCGCCGTACAGAAATGACTATCATGACAGACGTAAAGGTAATGAGCACAATTTTCAGCGTACGTTTAATAACAGTCGGTCTTACCAGCAACACAATCATCCGCAACAACAGATTATCATGAATGAACCAGACAGTAAATATCATCCCGAACGTAATACGTCAGGACGAAATAACAGAACAGTACAAATAGTCGAGATGCCACAGCATCCTCCCGCAAATAATACCACGTCAGATAGAATTTGACTAGATACAGTACAGGTTGCATCTTCCAGCAACGCAAGCAATACTTCTGACACAGAGAATCTTGTTCACGAAAATGTTATTACTTTTGACGACATCCGGGACACACTTTCGCATGAAAAACCAGTTATTCAAAAAACCATTTCACACCCTGTCATTGAAGTAAAGATTGGATCATCCAAATTTTCAGCAGTAATTGATTCTGGATCACCTATGTCAGTTATAAATGAGGAAACCTTCAACGAATGCAACAAAGAGAATATTTATCCTACGTTACCATCAGGCAAAAATAAAGTAAAAGGAGCAGTATCTGGTAAAGAAGTAGATGTAAAATTACAGATACACTTATCATTTTGTATTGCAGGTCATACGTTTCACTCAAATTTTTGGATTGTTCCCTTATTGACAACAGACGTTATTTTAGGTACGAATTTTCTAGTACAACACGACGCAATTATTGACTTTCAAAATTCCTATTTAATGTTGAAGGATGAAAATGTACAAGTGGCATTAGAATTTCAGCACTCTTTATCTGCAGAAGAACAAACAATTAATCGTACAGAGGTCATTTCTGCATCACGTAACATAGACTGTCATTCCACATTGTTCACAGATACGTACGTACACAACTGTAATTCTCCAGACGAAGGCGATTATGACGTTATACAGATGATTTCTGATAAAGTTAAACAGAGCAATGCAAATACGGACGACGAACGTACTCAACTACGCAAAATGCTTTTACAGCAAGCTCCAGTTTTTGACAACGTCCCTGGTACTATGTCCGGTTTTATGTATGAATTTCAAGTTAAACAGCACGATACATTTAAAGCCAAACATTATCCCATTCCGTATATTCACAGAGAACAAGTTAAGAAAGAATTGCAAGCTATGCTTGACCAAGGTATTATTGAACCGGCAGTTAGTCCGTACATAAACCCGCTCCATATTGTTAAGAAAAAGGATGGTTCACTTCGCCTCGTACTTGATTCGCGTCACATCAATGGCATTATTATTAATGAAACAGATCGCCCACAGACACTAGAAGAACTTCTACAGAAATTTCATGGTACTGCTATTTATTCCACATTACATTTGAAATCGGGATTTTGGCAAATTCAGCTCCATCCGAACTGCAGAAAGTACACAGCTTCTCTCTGTTTTGGTGACTGTTATCAATTTTGTAAATTACCGTTCGGTTTAACTATTTCTTCAGCAGCATTTATTCGCGGTTTGAATACTATACTTCCGACAGAATTAAAAGACAGAATCACAACGTATGTAGACGACATTCTTATTGCAGAAGCTAACTGGTCTGAACACAATCTGATTCTTGAACAGCTGTTGCAAACTTTTCGTGCACAAGGACTCACAGTTATTCTTAGCAAATCGCACTTTGGCAAAACTTCTATAAAATTTCTTGGACATGTAATTTCAGCAGAAGGCATTGCGCCTGACCCGGAAAAACTTCAAGCTTTACGTGACATTACTGTTCCTACGACGAAGAAACAACTACGCAGCTTTTTGGGTTTAATTAACTTTTTTCGTAAATTTATTCATTACTCTGCTTTAGATACCCCTACATTATGTCAATTGACGGGTAAAAACACTATTTGGTCCTGGGATAGCCAAGCACATTCTGAATTTGTCAGTCTCAAACAAGCTTTGTTGAATGCACCACTTTTATCACATCGAGATCTTACTAGAAATTTTTCCATTGCCACCGACAGTTCTAACACCGCTTTAGGCGTACACATTTTTCAGGAAATTGAAGAAGATGGTTCTACAGTAATTAAAAACATCGCCTTTGCGAGTCGCATTCTGTCACCTGCTGAACGCAATTATTCTGTCACAGAACTTGAAACATTATGTGTTGTATGGGCATTTACGAGATTCAGGCATTTTCTTTATGCAAGACATACGACCGTTTACACCGATCATAGAGCGATACAGTTTTTACTTTCCGCAAAATTTACACACGACAGATTAAGCAGATGGAAACTTTATTTACAGGAATTTAATTTTACAATTGTTCACATTCCCGGTACACAAAATGTTGTAGCAGACGCACTATCCCGTTCTCTCAGCAACCATCAGCAAGACATCGTAACCAACTTCTGCCAAGCAAATTTTAGCGTCATGTATATTCAACAAGTTGCATTCGAAAATTTTATTTCGTCATCATTACGAGACATAGCACAGGAGCAGAGTAAAGACAACGTATGGAAAGAAATTAAACACCTTTGGCAAGATAGGAATAGGGTTACCATTAGAAACAATTACACTGTACGCAATAATATTCTGTTTCGCCGCTTTCACCCTGACAGCAACAATTGATTACTATGTATTCATGACGAGCTTGTTAACAAATTAATTTGGTATACTCATTTAAGTTACGCACATTACGGAGCTAGAAAATGTTTTCTTATACTGAGACAGAACTGTTATTTTGCCAACATGGAGAAACGTATTCGACGAGTTTTAGCGTCATGTAAAATCTGCCAGAAAGTTAAGTCAGATACGACTTCACATATTCTCCATTACATCCCATTGTACCTGTTAAATCGAGACACATGGCCGCTGTAGACATTTTTGGTCCGATTCCCAGAACTAATAGAGGTTTTTGCTACATCTTTGTCGCTGTTGAACTCACATCAAAATTTGTTACCTTCACTCCGTTACGCAAAGCTACTGCTAAATCTGTTTCGAAAGCACTTGTAAAACATTTTCTATTTCATGTAGGGCATGTATTGAAAGTAATTTCCGACAATGGACCACAGTTTCGATCTGCTATATGGACACGTATGTTACGAACAAGAAACATTTCTCCGATCTATATATCCAAGTATCATGCTTCTTCGAACCCTTGTGAATGACTAATGAAAGAAATTGATAAGCTATGTAGAATATACTGCTATAAAAAACATCTTGATTGGGATACACACATACTGTCATTCCAGGATGTAATTAACTCCATACCAAATGAATCTACTATGTTATCTCCGACAGTTATACTGAAAAATGTTGAACCACCTAACAAAATTAAAGAATTAGTATCCTTTCCTACATGTCGTCGACTGCGACACCATGAAATAATTGACATTGCGCTGAACAACATCAAACGTGCCGCAGCGCCCGAGAAGGCAGCAAAAACAGGTTTGTACTCGCCGTGACTTTCACATTGGACAGGAGATATTAGTACGCACACATTATTTATCCAACAGAGGAAAGAGTAGATGCAGTAAATTTGAGCTTTTATACGCAAGTCCGTATCGAATTCGCAGCATTCCTCATCCCAAAGTAGTACATGTCGAAACTTTGAGAAACAGGCAATCACCATGTCTCCAATATTAAACCCTTTATTGAATGAACATACTTTATGATTTGTCGCACTGTAATGCCATTTGCAGATATTTATATGAACACTTACTGATGATTATCGTATTTTTTTCCTGGCCAGTGCCCGGAAAGGTAAGGTTAGCAGGTCGCTTTTCTTGTCGTTACACATCAGACCGTGCACATTTTTCCAGATAAACTTACATATTTTATGACCACTTATGCAATTCTATCTATGTGACTACTTACTGATGATTATCGTATTTTTTCTTGGCAAGTGCCCGGCAAGATAAGGTTAGCAGGTCACTTTTCTTGTCGTTATATATCAGACCGTGGACATTTTCCATTTTTCGAGTATGTATGATTGTTTTCATGTTTTGTTTGTATGCACTACGAAATCTTTAAGATATAACAAACACCAGTTGACTTTAACATTTTTCCTTATGATATCTCAATATCTAGACTATTCTACACTTTTGGCTACTGCATTATGAGACTGTGTGTACATTTTTGCACCTGAACACTCTCTATGTTTTTGACATGATACGTTTTCTGTCATGCTATGCTGTATGCTTAGTTATACCACTAGAAACAAGTTTTTATTTAATGGGTATATGATTTAAATGCAAGATATTAATCCTTATTCATCATTTTCAGAAAGCAATAACGTGTAAAAGAAATAAATTAAACAAACCACAGTGGATTACTATGAAATGCGAATTTCACCTTCGGAATGAACTAAAGAAAATGGAATACCTTGTGATGAAGAGTAAATGGATCAGAATTAACAAGCATTAACAAGAATATACTATACACATCTTATGATAGCAGTCTTAACAATTTTTTTTTCTTTCAGAAAAAGAGGCGATTGATGCAGGCTTTCAGACAGAACTACACATCTTAGTTTTAGTGATGAAATATGCTAGAAATAAGAAACTCTATACTATGAATAGTTATATGAAGTAAATGGTAATATGAATAATGAATAATGAAGTTCTTTTTTGCAGATGATAATGAATGACGATGAATAGTTATATTAAGGAAATGCTAATATGAATAATGAGGTTTTTCTTTGCAGGTGATGATTGTGATGAAGTTATGGTAATATGAATAATGAAGTTTTTCTTTGCAGATGAGAATAATGATGAAGTTTATATATTTACTGTTAGTTAAGAGATGATATGTAGTTATTTAAGTATTTGTTGCAGTTCGTTTTCACAGTATGTCTTATATCGCATGGTATAATGACTGAATGTTTTGGAAAGGACAGCTAGAGTACATACATATTGAGTACACGTTTCATTACCTGTTAATTCTAAGTTCACTACTTTTCAGCATAATATGCGTTTCTTCTTTCACCTCAATATCCATTTTGTATTTTTTCCAGAAGAAGCTATTCATGAAATTAATGTGCTATAAGCAGTTAGTTAATAAACCTGTTCTAGTACTTGCATTTTTTTTTACCCATTTGTGTGTGGCATTCATGAATGTGATCACATATACTCTACTTGTTTCATAACCTTGCTACAGCTGACTCATGACAAATGACGTTATTAATCGTTATTTGCAGCAATAAGTCAAAAGCAAATATTTTCATGCCCCAGCAATTAATTATCGATCCCAACGCAATGCATTGCTTGCACAAAAAAAATGTATTACCAGTCCCAAATAATGCTACTGGTTTAAGAGATATTTACAGTACTAAATATAATGCAGATTTGTCAGATGTATTGAATCCATTATATCTATGTATTATTGGACCACAGACCTTGAGTAATAGTTGCAGTGTGTTACATTTTAGATATGTCCTATGTCACTTGAATGATGAGTTCTGAGTAATACTGAATGATGTTTTGTAATTATGCATAAATGCTATGCCAATAATTTCTGTAAATAATTTATTGTTATACTCTATGAATGCTATGCCAATAATTAACTCTCATTTTGAATGATGACTTCTGAATAATACTGAATAATGTTTTATAAAACTATATGAACACTTTGTAACTGGCCAATGAATTCCACTGTTTCTTATATTTTAAATTTGTCTTATGTAACTTACATGCTATTATATATGAATACCAGTAGCTTGATGCTACACTCATTAGCTCCTGTTTTGAATGATGACTTCTGAATAATGCATAAAAATGGTTTGTAACTGGCCAATGAGTGCCAATGATTACTATAACTAGATGAATTATGTAAATGGTATGCCATTAATTAACTCTTGCTTTGAATGATCACTTCTGAATAATGCATAAAATGGTTTTTAACTGGCCAATGAGTGCCAATGATTACTACACTCCTGGAAATTGAAATAAGAACACCGTGAATTCATTGTCCCAGGAAGGGAAAACTTTATTGACACATTCCTGGGGTCAGACACATCACATGATCACACTGACAGAACCACAGGCACATAGACACAGGCAACAGAGCATGCACAATGTCGGCACTAGTACAGTGTATATCCACCTTTCGCAGCAATGCAGGCTGCTATTCTCCCATGGAGACGATCGTAGAGATGCTGGATGTAGTCCTGTGGAACGGCTTGCCATGCCATTTCCACCTGGCGCCTCAGTTGGACCTGCGTTCGTTCTGGACGTGCAGACCGCGTGAGACGACGCTTCATCCAGTCCCAAACATGCTCAATGGGGACAGATCCGGAGATCTTGCTGGCCAGGGTAGTTGACTTACACCTTCTAGAGCACGTTGGGTGGCACGGGATACATGCGGACGTGCATTGTCCTGTTGGAACAGCAAGTTCCCTTGCCGGTCTAGGAATGGTAGAACGATGGGTTCGATGACGGTTTGGATGTACCGTGCACTATTCAGTGTTGGTTGGTTGGTTGGTTTGGGGAAGGAGACCAGACAGCGTGGTCATCGGTCTCATCGGAGTAGGGAAGGAAGTCGGCCGTGCCCTTTCAGAGGAACCATCCCGGCATTTGCCTGGAGTGATTTAGGGAAATCACGGAAAACCTAAATCAGGATGGCCAGACGCGGGATTGAACCGTCGTCCTCCCGAATGCGAGTCCAGTGTCTTACCACTGCGCCACCTCGCTCGGTACTATTCAGTGTCCCCTCGACGATCACCAGTGGTATACGGCCAGTGTAGGAGATCGCTCCCCACACCATGATGCCGGGTGTTGGCCCTGTGTGCCTCGGTCGTATGCAGTCCTGATTGTGGCGCTCACCTGCACGGCGCCAAACACGCATACGACCATCATTGGCACCAAGGCAGAAGCGACTCTCATCGCTGAAGACGACACGTCTCCATTCGTCCCTCCATTCACGCCTGTCGCGACACCACTGGAGGCGGGCTGCACGATGTTGGGGCGTGAGCGGAAGACGGCCTAACGGTGTGCGGGACCGTAGCCCAGCTTCATGGAGACGGTTGCGAATGGTCCTCGCCGATACCCCAGGAGCAACAGTGTCCCTAATTTGCTGGGAAGTGGCGGTGCGGTCCCCTACGGCACTGCGTAGGATCCTACGGTCTTGGCGTGCATCCGTGCGTCGCTGCGGTCCGGTCCCAGGTCGACGGGCACGTGCACCTTCCGCCGACCACTGGCGACAACATCGATGTACTGTGGAGACGTCACGCCCCACGTGTTGAGCAATTCGGCGGTACGTCCACCCGGCCTCCCGCATGCCCACTATACGCCCTCGCTCAAAGTCCGTCAACTGCACATACGGTTCACGTCCACGCTGTCGCGGCATGCTACCAGTGTTAAAGACTGCGATGGAGCTCCGTATGCCACGGCAAACTGGCTGACACTGACGGCGGCGGTGCACAAATGCTGCGCAGCTAGCGCCATTCGACGGCCAACACCGCGGTTCCTGGTGTGTCCGCTGTGCCGTGCGTGTGATCATTGCTTGTACAGCCCTCTCGCAGTGTCCGGAGCAAGTATGGTGGGTCTGACACACCGGTGTCAATGTGTTCTTTTTTCCATTTCCAGGAGTGTATAACTAGATGAATTATGTAAATGGTATGCCATTAATTAACTCTTGCTTTGAATGATGACTTCTGAACAATGCATAAATATGGTTTGTAAGTGGCCAATGAGTGCCAATATTTAGTGTAATCAGATGACTTATGACTACTGTTCTGTAATACTCCATACATAGTACAGAAATGTTTAGTAACTAGGCAATGAGTGCCAACAATTACTCATATCTGTTGATAGACTAGTGCAATTCTCTATGATGACTAGCATAAGACTTAATGTCCTTCACCTTCTGACCGAATTACCAGAAATTACTGCAATATCCGTTTGTTCTGTCTATCCTCATGATCATGGAGCACTGTATTTGGTTTTTGCACTAATTCTACGTTGGTGTACCTTACAAGAATGTGGTGTTGACACATCATGCTGTCCACCACCTTGAACGATGGAGATGTTATTATGGTCCCACTGTTTGGTGTACCTAATGTACTACCAAAATGATAACACTGAATATTAATACAACATTTCAGTGTCTTGGCTACACTGATTAATACTTCAGGGAAGAGAACTCCAGATTGTCTCACTTGGTGTTGTGCTTCTGTAGAAAGATATAGACTTTCAGTGCAACCTACTGTGCTACAACCATGATGCAATCCTTCCCTTTCCTTTCCTAGTTCTTATAAAATGGTAAAAAATACATACAGTGCATGTGCACTTTATGTAATTTGTTAATATGTTTTGTACTCATTGCGTATCCTAGTTCTTGTAAAATGGTAAAAAATATATACAGTGCGTGTGCACTTTACGTAATTAGTTAATATGTTTTGTACTCATTGCGTATCCTAGTTCTTGTAAAATGGTAAAAAATATATACAGTGCGTTTGCACTTTATGTCATTTGTTAATGTGTTTTGTACTCATTGCGTATACATTTTGTCATTGCTTGATATGTTCTGTATTCAGTGCATGTGCACTCTATTTCATTTCATGATATATATATACTCTGTGACAGTAAACTTAGTTAATTAAGTAGATTTTAGAAAAATTTGTTGCTCATGGCAAGTCCAATTGACTCAATATCGCTGCCAAATTTTTGCCCCCCCCCCCCCCCCCCCCCCCAGTGGAGGGTTATGTAAGAGGTCCGAGCAGATGTAATTTCGATGTATTGCTCATGCGCTGCCTGCGATATGCAAGGTCTCTGACCAGAGAGCAGTGTTGACTGCAGTAGGAACTGTGTAGCTGTAGCAGTAAGTTGTTGCTAGTCTGGAGTCTGCTCTGGTCTGGTCTGGTGTATCGTGTTGGCTGACCCGGTCGCGGTGCAGCGATGTCGGAGCCTGAGTATTATTGTATAAGGTAAAAAGCAGCCTCGCGCATATGTAGTAATGTTATCTCAAGTCGCATGTAAATGTTTTAAAAATCTCGTAATAATAATCTTCCTCATGAAAAGTAACTTTTAACCACCATTCATTTCAATTTAAAGAATTTACTAATTTCTCGCATCCATGATCACCCCGATTGTTGCAAAAGAAAAAAAAATCAGTTGCTTCCTTTCATAAATGAGAGATATATCGGCCAGCATTGCACAGAGCTGTGCCGGAAAAATTTATTGTAAGAGCAGATATATCCGGCGACTTCATTGAGGTAAGAATTTTTCCTTTTATTATTCAGAATGATCTTTCAGGGGCATGACGCAGCACTGCTGTCGTCCAAAATTTACCAGGTTAAATTCACAGTGAATTATTGAAAAGTCATAAGTGAGCGACAGTTTAATTGAGAGGTTAGTTACATTATATTATTACCAGGTTACTGAATTTATTTTTTTATTGGGACGTTACACTGAATGTGAACGACGTAATTATAATTTTTAGTGTTGACAGGTTTAGGAATTTTTCTGTTTTGAGGTTACGCTAAATGTGAATGAATTTTGAGCTTAGATTAAGTCAGAAATAATTTTTGTGGGGAGATTAAATGAGAATGAATTCTGTGTGGAGGTTAATGTGAAAAGAATTTTGTAGGGAGGTTATAAATGGGAACGAATTTTGTGGGGAGATTAAATGTAAATGAATTTTGTGTGGAGGTTACACTGTGAAAGAATTTTGTTATGAGGTTACACTAAATTAGAATCATACTCATATTATTTAAATATATTTTGTGGGGAGGTTACAACTGGACCAGACTAATCGATTGGTTATATTTGCTATTCTTACAGTACGAGCTGAATGTTGGGCATCTCCCAGAAGACATCCCACTTCAGTTAGCAGTGAGGCACTGGTTTCGGCATCATGGTGCACCACTCCATTACCGTAGAAGGGTAGGCAATATCGCAGCAATATGTATCCCAAATGGTGTATATGTCTTGGTGGTTGCATTCGATGGCCAGTGAGATCGCCTCATTTAACGAACTTGGATTTTTTATTATAGGGTTATACCAAAACCAGGGTTCACGAAACGCAACCGGAAAAACCAGATATCTTAAAGGAACGCATACGTCATGTTTGCGTTGTAATATCTGCAGAAATGTTAAGCGATATCCATGCTAATACTGAGAAACCCTTACATCAATTCATTCAACAAGGCGGACATGTCTGAATAATGCAATTATAAAGATCTCTTAGCACATAACATAGGTTTAAAGGAACATCACTTATGATATTCACTATATTCAGTGATATTTATTGCAGTCAAAGCTATGATAGCATTTATATATTACAGCCAATTGTGGAGCATAAACTGGTGCGTTGTGTATTGTTAATAAATTAGCTGTCATGTGTTAATATGTATTGAAATAGATAATTAATATTATTTGGTCCTTGTGCGTATTGTTTTGGTCAGGGACAATCATTCTTTTACGTAGACACTGTTCTCGAGTCCAGGAATCGAACCTGGCACCCCTCCTACAGCGGGCAAGTTTCCTTGCGACGAGCTATAGGACCAGTTATAGCTGCGAAGTATTTGTTTTCAAGCGCTGGACTTATTTTTGGTAGGGTCTCTTCTCTGTTTGGGTTTAGTCCTCTTTACTGTTACGCTTATGCGACCTTTCGGCATCTGTGCTATCTGGGATTAACTGACGTCAACTGAGGACGGCGTTCGTGGTCCGCCTGGTACAACAAGGACAGTTTAGGCACATTTGAAGTTAATTCTACATTTGTCGATGGCTCTCCATCCAAGATCACGTACTGCACATTGTCTACAAAGAATATTGATTCTAGCCACAAATTTCGCTTGGTACCTCATACTAGTGTGCTAAAGGAATAAGATTTCGAAGTGGACAATTGAAGAAGGTGAAAAAGTGTCAAGTATGCGGGAAGTGCGGGAAGTGTGGTAGAGAAATCAGAAAGAGATCAGTGGTGGTGGCAGACAGGCAGAAGCATTCCTGTTATCTGTTAGGAGTGTGGTTAGAACAAAGATGTCCCACAGAAAAGAAAAGAATAAATACACTGAAGAGCCAATGAAACTGGTACACCTGCGTAATATCGTGTAGGGCCCTCGCAGCACGCAGAAGTGCCGCAACACGACGTAGCATGGACTTGACTAATGTCTGACGTAGTGCTGGAGGCAACTAACACCATGAGTCCTGCAGGGCTGTCCATATCCGTTAGAGTACGAGAGGTCGGAGATCTCTTCTGAACAATACGTTGCAAGGCATCCCAGATGTGCTCTACACTCTTCATATCTGGGGAGTTTGGTGGTCAGCGGAAATGTTTAAACTCAGAAGTGTGTTCGTGGAGCCACTCTTTAGAAATTCTGCACGTGTGGGGTGTCACAGTGTCCTGTTGGAATTGCCCAAGTCCGTCGGAATGCATAATGGACATGAATGGATGCAGGTGATGAGACAGGGTGCTTACGTATGTGTCACCTGTCAGAGTCGTATCTAGACGTATCACGGGTCCCAGATCACTCCAACTGCACTCGCCCCTCACCATTATAGAGCCTCCTCCAGCTTAAACAGGCCCTGCTGACATGCGGTGTGTGTGTGTGTGTGTGTGTGAAATCTTATGGGACTTAACTGCTAAGGTCATCAGTCCCTAAGCTTACACACTACTTAACCTAAATTATCCTAAGGACAAACACACACACACACATGCCCGAGAGAGGACTCGAACCTCCGCTGGGACCAGACATGCAGGGTCCATGGGTTCATGAAGCTGTCTCCATACCAGTACACGTCCATCCGCTCGGTACAATTTGAAACGAGACTCGTCCAACAAGGCAACATGTTTCCAGTCATCAACAGTCCAACGTCGTTGCTCAGGCTTAGGCGGGGCGTAAAGCTTTGAATCGTGCACTCATCAAGGCTACACCAGTGGGCCTTCGGCTCGGAAAGCCCATATCGATGATGTTTCGCTGAATGGTATGCACGCTGACACCTGTTGATGGCCCAACACTGAAATATGCTGCAGTATGCGTGGCGTTGGGGGGGGGGGGGTGGGGGGTGGGGGTTGTGCTTCTGTCACGCTGCCGGCCGCTGGTGGCCGAGCGGTTCTAGACGCTTCAGTCTGGAACCGCGCGACCGCTACGGTCGCAGGTTCGAATCCTGCCTCGGGCATGGATGTGTATGATGTCCTTAGATTAGTTAGGTTTAATTAGTTCTAAGTTCTAAGCGACTGATGACCTCAGAAGTTAGGCGCATAGCGCTCAGAGCCGTTTGAACTTGTTGTCTTATATAGGCGTCGCCGACCGCAGCGTCATATTCTTCCTGTTTATATATCTCTGTATTTGATTACACATGCCTAACCAGTTTCTTTGGGGCTTCAGTGTATATAGAAGTTACTGCATCTCACCACTGACCTACGTATCTGAAACATCGACACTGAAGAAAAGAGTTGTAAGCAGACTGTTGGTAAGTGAAATGAAATTCCTTAGAAGTAGGATACGAATAACAAGTAGAGATAGGATAAGAAATAAAATAATAATGGTAGTAGTGAAAAAGGAACCCTTGCAAATCAGGACAGAAACGTCAAAGATAGGATGGGATGAGCACTTAAGGCGAAAGGAAAACAAGAGGATTCCCAAGGAGATATATGAAATGGAGGTGAGAAGGAAATGACTAAGAGGAAGACCAAGGGAGAGACAGCTGGAAGATGTAGCGGAGAGAGTTGAAAAAAAAAAAAGTAGAGGTGAGGACTGGACCAGAGCGAAAACAGAAACATGGAAAAGACGACTAGATGGCGAGGCTTATGTTCTATACAGATCCGCTCTGGAACTGGAACTGTTCAGGTGATGGTGAATGACACTGAGCCAAATGCTTTTCGGAAGTCATGAAATACTACATCTACCTCACTACCTCAATCTGTGGTTTTATGGATTTTATGTGAGAAAAGTACAAGGGTTTCACATGATTGATATTTTCGGAATTCGTGCTAGTTGACATGGAGCAGGTCATTCGTTTCTAGACACCTTGTTACGTTTATGCTCATGTACTCTAACATTCTGCAGCAAACAGAAGAGAAGGATAGTGGACGGTTTCTTGTGGATCAAATCTGTAGTGAGACCTATGTTGTTCACCAAATAATGGGCACATCTTTAGTTCGAGGAATCTACTGCCTATCACGGTTAAAATAGGGTCACTCAGCATTAAATTTGCTATAGAATCTGGCAGGGATTCCATCGCACCTAGGAGATTTGTTCAATTTTAGGATTTTCAGCCGTTTCTTAACAACACTTACGATAAGATACGTAGCACTCATCTTTACGATGGTACGAAAATTAAATTCAGCGGGAGTGTAAGAGCTAGGATGTTATTTGAACTGCTGTCAAAAATGTACGAAACGGTTAAAAGCAAGGGTGGCAACATTAGGAGGGCAATGGGAGTTCCACTGTTAAACCCGGAGGAGAGAGAGGTAGGTGGAAAGCGTAAACTGAAGGCTTCTATGAGAAGACAGAACTATCTGATGAGGTGATGGAAGAAGAAACTGAAGTCGATATGGAAGAGATAGGGGGTCAAATGTTAGTCAGAATTTAAAAGAACTTTGGAAGAATTGAGATTAAATAAGGCAGAAGGGACAGATAACATTCCATCGAAATTTCTGGAATCATTGTGGGATGTAGCAACTAAACTATTCAAGTTGATTTGTGGAATCTACGAGTCTCGACAAATACCATCAGATTTTATGGAGAAATATCATCCACATAATCCCAAAGATAGCTAGAGTAGTATAAAGTGCCAGTTGTGACACCAACGCACGTCACCTACGACATAATCGATGATTTATCGTATTTCCCAAACGTTCCCCTCTCCACCTCTCTGAGAAGACCAGTTGCCCTATGCAAAAAATGGCATACCATCCCAATTTTGGCAGTAAATTCGAATTTTGGATGGAAATTCAAATTTTGGTGGAGACCTCCCTCCCCCCCCCCCCTTCCCTATCATGTAGGGCTGTTGTTAGAAGTATAGATTGGCGGTAAATTAAACAAAATCTAAGATGGTACATTGTGATGCTGGCTCACCTGGAAAATTGGCATAGGCTCTATGACGCCAGAATTCAAGATCTGAAGATAGCATCTGTTCTTTCGAACATGACCGAAAGAACAGATGCCATCTTCATATAGTTAAGGCTAACCGGCTGATGACCTTCTTCAGTGCGGCTGCACACGACTTTCCTGAACTCTTACGGGACTCGGTGGACTGTCTGTCGCGAGTAATGGGTGTAATGGGAGCGGCACTACGAATGTAGTGTGTGGACTATAAGCTGAGAAAGTTGGTCTCACGGGGAGCGTGCCGGCGATAAGTCCCTGCAGTCACACTGTCCTCTGAGCCCTCGGTGTTCAGATGGATGCCGGCACGGTGGCTCAGCGTGTTCGGTCAGAGGGCTAGCTACTCCTCTGCAACAAAAAACTGAGTGAACAGATCAACGGAGAACCTAAATGGGTGTCATTGGACGTCAGACCTGAACAAATTCAACGAACAATATAGAACAAAATGAGATCAACGAAAAAAAATATGGATAGAGCGTCTGTTATGTAAGCAGCAAATGGCTCTGAGCACTATGGGACTCAACTTCTGAGGTCATTAGTCCCCTAGAACTTAGAACTAGTTAAACCTAACTAACCTAAGGACATCACAAACATCCATGCCCGAGGCAGGATTCGAACCTGCGACCGTAGCGGTCTTGCGGTTCCAGACTGCAGCGCCTTTAACCGCACGGCCACTTCAGCCGGCTGTAAGCAGCAGATCCTGGGTTCGAGCCCCGGTCGGGGCACACACTTTCAACTCTCCCCGTTGATGTATATCAACGCCCGTCATCAGATAATGGTATTGATTTAATTGTAATTTCATTCAGAATTCAATATGGCGATTCAGAATGGCTGACATGGTATACTGATACTGGCACTGGACCTAAGACTGCAGAATCCTAGACCTGGAATATTGGTATTGGCTTTGTGACATCAGAGTTACTGAATCGCGCCGTTTTCTTCGCCTGCACCAAGTTTTCTTAATTCTTCCTTGCTTCAGTTGTGTAATATTTCTATGTAAGCAGGAGAATTTTACTTCTTTTACTCATGCAGCCTCCTTAGCATATCGCTGTTCCATTCTCAGCTACTCTGTAATCTGATTATGTTAAGTTTATCCTCATCTCTCATTCTCTGTCAGACATCTATTAATCTTAACAGCTCAAACTGCAGACAGATATGTTTCCTGCTGTCACCCTCTACAGCAAATTTGCTACTGGAACTTGCCATAGAAACGGCACGAAGTTTGGCTTCCTCCAACCAACAACGTATTTACCGGCGCATCAAAGTCACTTTCTAATAAATATTACTTCACCATGAATTCACGCTGCAGCTATTTTGATTCACAAGAACGGTTTTGCACTAACTCCACATTTAGTGTGGAGGTAAACAGAGACGGGGAAGACAACATTTCTGAATGTGCTAAACAAACGAAAAGTATGCAGTCGACGAAGCCATTCTGTATATTTCCACGCCCATCCACTTATACCAAAATGTGACGTACTGTGATGACCTACGGCGGACATAAACAGTCTTAAAATCGTCAACTTACATAGCAATAGGTATACGAGATGTAATACATAATACGCACAGGAACAATAAGAATGGAAGAACAAGAGAGAGAATTACTCGGATTAAAAAAGAATTAATGCAGTAATGCACTCTGTACTACTAAACCTGTGTATCGGAGAAGTAACTAGAGGGAAAAATGTCTTCGGAAATGAGATTAAATCTTAGCGTGAATGGTTATCATTGATAAGATACGCTGATGGCATTCTTGTCTTCTGTGCCTGTGCAGAAATACAGGATCTACTGACTGGAACGAATATTGTACTCAGTACCGAAACCAAAGAAAGAAATAAGTACTGAAAACCAGCAGACCATCAAAACTGGAGAGTATACAGGGTGTTCAAAAAGGTGCGGCCAAACTTTCAGGAAACATTCCTCACACACAAATAAAGAAAAGATGTTATGTGGACATGTGTCCGGAAACGCTTAATTTCCATGTTAGAGCTCATTTTAGTTTCGTCAGTATGTACTGTACTTCCTCGATTCACCGCCAGTTGGCCCAATTGAAGAAAGGTAATGTTGACTTCGGTGCTTGTATTGACATGCGACTCATTGCTCTACAGTACTAACATCAAGCACATCAGTACGTAGCATCAACAGGTTAGTGTTCATCACGAACGTGGTTTTGCAGTCAGTACAATGTTTACAAATGCGGAGTTGATGTATGGATTAGCACGGGGAAATAGCCGTGGCGCGGTACGTTTGTATCGAGACAGATTTCCAGAACGAAGGTGTCCCGACAGGAAGACGTTCGAAGCAATTGATCGGCGTCTTAGGGAGCACGGAACATTCCAGCCTATGACTCGAGACTGGGGAAGACCTAGATCGACGAGCACACCTGCAATGGACGAGGCAATTCTTCGTGCAGTTGACGATAACCCTAATGTCAGCGTCAGAGAAGTTGCTGCTGTACAAGGTAACGTTGACCACGTCACTGTATGGAGAGTGCTACGGGAGAACCAGTTGTTTCCGTACCATGTACAGCGTGTGCAGGCACTATCAGCAGCTGATTGGCCTCCACGGGTACACTTCTGCGAATGGTTCATCCAACAATGTGTCAATCCTCATTTCAGTGCAAATGTTCTCTTTGCGGATGAGGCTTCATTCCAACGTGATCAAATTGTAAATTTTCACAATCAACATGTGTGGGCTGACACGCAATTGTGCAATCACGTCATCAACACAGATTTTCTGTGAACGTTTGGGCAGGCATTGTTGGTGATGTCTTGATTGGGCCCCATGTTCTTCCACCTACGCTCAATGGAGCACGTTGTCATGATTTCATACGGGATACTCTACCTGTGCTGCTAGAACATGTGCCTTTACAAGTACGACACAACATGTGGTTCATGCACGACGGAGCTCCTGCACATTTCAGTCGAAGTGTTCGTACGCTTCTCAACAACAGATTCGGTGACCGATGGATTGGTAGAGGCGGACCAATTCCATGGCCTCCACGCTCTCCTGACCTCAACCCTCTTGACTTTCATTTATGGGGGCATTTGAAAGCTCTTGTCTACGCAACCCCGGTACGAAATGTAGAGACTCTTCGTCCTCGTATTGTGGACGGTTGTGATACAATACGCCATTCTCCAGGGCTGCATCAGCGCATCAGGGATTCCATGCGACGGAGGGTGGATGCATGTATCCTCGCTAACGGAGGACATTTTGAACATTTCCTGTAACAAAGTGTTTGAAGTCACGCTGGTACGTTCTGTTGCTGTGTGTTTCCATTCAATGATTAATGTGATTTGAAGAGAAGTAATAAAATGAGCTCCAACATGGAAAGTAAGCGTTTCCGGACACATGTCCACATAACATATTTTCTTTCTTTGTGTGTGAGGAATGTTTCCTGAAAGTTTGGCCTACCTTTTAGTAACGCCCTGTATAATAGGTGAAGTAAGGGAATCATGGTACCTTGACTTGAGCAAAGACTACGTAATGACTAGACTAGCACAGTCAAATGGAGCATTCGTTACTAACCATAGTTTGCTAGTACTATGCGTTGGTCTTAATTTACGAAAGAAGTTCTGAGAATGTATCTCTGGGCATAGGAATATACGGAGATAAACCAATGTTTGTACATGATCAGGTAGTGGTGGCCAGTGAAGAAGATAATTACCTGCTTCATGCTAAGAAAATTATTGGAAGAATGTGATAAGTGGGGATTCAAAGCAAATTCGCAAAAGACTGATTACCTATGCAGTGGAGAAACTATAGGAAACATAATAATTTCTAAACTCCGCATCAAGTATCAAGGCAAGTGAACATCTACTATATAAGAGTAAAATGTGCGTACATACCTGAACATTTACGAATATATACTTTTATGCATTTGCATGCGCATACTTGACAAATTTCATGTATTTTGTTTATTCCAGAAACTTCCAAAATTTGGAAAATTATTTTAGTCCCATGCGATTCCACTTTTTACTATATTAGCTTTTGACTACTGAGAAACGTTGTGCAATTCTCCCACCCACGTGTGACAAAGGAATACTCCCTCTCGTACTTTGCGTGACGCAGTTACGGCTGTCTTGCAAGTACTCGAGTTTTCTGTAACTTTACAGACTGCCCACAATACCGATGGTGCTCTGGTAGTGCCGATCTGTTCAAAAATGTTCAAATGTGTGTGGAATCTTATGGGACTTAACTGCTAAGGTTCATTAGTCCCTAAGCTTACACACTACTTAACCTAAATTATCCTAAGGACAAACACACACACCCATGCCCGAGGGAGGACTCGAACCTCCGCCGGGACCAGCCGCACAGTCTATGACTGCAGTGGCCCAGACCGCTGGGCTAATCCCGCGCGGCGCCGATCTGTTGTGATGCCCCAATCGAATGTCACATCCATCATCTTCTTTGAGTATCCCCAAAATAGGCGGCACCGCGCTCACAGTGCAGTGTATCTCGTATACACCTGCAGTACTGAGGGCTTTTATTGCTCACATGGTCGAGCTTACCAGATTCTGGAGAAACGATTTGATGCACCTTCGTCGAAGCTCCTGTTTACTTGTTGTCTGATGCCCTGGTCGTAAGCGTGCCATCAAAATATGTTACAATGAAATGAATACCCTTAGCTGCATACAGGCGTTGATATAAGTCAACGAGCCGACCGCGGTGGTCTCGCGGTTCTAGGCGCTCAGTCCGGAACCGCGCGACTGCTACGGTCGCAGGTTCGAATCCTGCCTCGGGCATGGATGTGTGTGATGTCCTTAGGTTAGTTAGGTTTAAGTAGTTCTAAGTTCTAGGGGACTGATGACCTAAGATGTTAAGTCCCATAGTGCTCAGAGCCATTTGATCACCATTTGATATAAGTCAACGGGGACAGTTGAAAATGTTTGCCCCGACCAGGACTCAAACCCGGGATCTCCTGCTTACATGGCAGACGATATAGTTCGTTGCGTTTAGTCTTGGCGGACGTCACAAGACATCCATTCAAACTAATCGCTGATTCCTTGACTCAGTTTTTCATATTACAGAAATCACGCATCCCTCTGACCGAACACTCTGAGCTACCGTGCCGGCGTCCATCTGAGCCACCGAGGACACAGATCGTGCCACTGCAGGGACTTATCTCTGGCATGCCTCCCGTGAGACCCACATCCGCAACGTATTGTCCTGCACTATGTTCATAGTGCCCCTGCCCATCATGCTCATTACTCGCGGCTTTACTGCCGATTCCCGTAAGAGTTCGAGCACTGTTTGTGCACCCGCACAGAAGAAGATGGTCAAATGGCCGGTGAGCCTGAACTATATATATATATATATATATATATATATATATATATATATATATATATATATATGTGTGTGTGTGTGTGAAGGTGGTATCTGTTGTTTCGGACATACCCGAAAGCATCTTCCTATATATAAAATATGTTACGTTATTTCTAAGTCTGATTTACTGTCGAACTTTGTTTTACTATCCTGTTCAGTGGCTCAGAAGGTCTCAAGCAACTACTTCTTTATTATTTTGCATCGCTGATGCCATGGGTTCATCTGGTCGGGAAGATTTAATGAAATTGACACTGAGTCTATGCATTTATATCAAAGTTTTCCTCTACTATAACTGCATCTGAGCTACTGAATATTTAGGAGGCGGATGATCGCCGTTAGAACTGGAAGTAAATGTCTTTAAGTAGAATAATAACTTTATGTTTAATGTTGTAGCATTTTTACGCTTTAGTTGCAATTCGTCCGTGCCATTGTTAGTGTTCGATGCAGACTTACCAAGTTACAGCGACAGAGTACGCCTGCAACCATACCAAATGCAGTTTTTTTGCAACTGTTATTCCCAGGGCTGTTCTGGTTGAACCGCAAAAACCGTAAATTCAGATTACACAGCCTAGACCAGCTAAATTTTCACGTAATATTCCACTACATCACTGTACACAATATTTTCATTTTGGGGATTTCTTGTATTGTAGAGCTTTACTTATGCTCTGATGTCCATAAAATCTTGTCGGGGTACTGTACAGGATTAGCTTTACCGAGAAACAAGATGAAAAGTCACTGTTATTAGTGCTACCTCTGGTTAGGCACGGATAATTCTTTCGAAAAGAACAGTTCTGATTTTTTTTTATATCTATGAATTGACGACTTGATAAATGGACTGCTATTCGAAACTAATTACGGCAACGTAAAGGAAATAAGGAATTTACGGGCGATTATTGTTTTTCCTGCCTGGAAGGATTATCAAAATCTGACTCGATACCACGTGGCGACGACGGCAGCGCTACTCTGCGGCAACTCGCCAAAGCAACTGTTGAGCGTCACCGCCGCTAGATAGCGCACAGCATATTATCCGCATTACTGTCCACGATATCCGATTCGCAGTTGCAGACACGATTTCCAGCTAATATTTCAGGGGAATTCGGTACTACATCCGCCTACAGCGCAACGTCTATACACTTCACGTTACAAATAACAAGCGTGTAAACTATTGAAGTCTTTGCAGGAAGGACTGACATGCAAATAAGAAGTTAGCAATGTGCTGTATAACGAACTACTTAATTTTTTCTCGTTTTGTTTCCCTGTCATTTTTATAAACTCTTCAGTCACTCTATTTTGCCTTCTCCTGTAAATTAATTATATATATACATATAAAAGAGATCCTTTTATCTGCGTACATTCTTCCTCCGTGTCTGAAATTGCTGAAGTTGGTACTTGACCTCCAGACTGATGTCATCGCAAGGGGTGATAAATTATGCGATACAGCAAGGTATCATTTAATAACTTATCATTTAGTAAATGGTTCGCTTTCCTAGAACAACATCAACATATAAAGATGTTTCTTGTGGCAAACAATATTTGAGTGTGAATAACTGCATTGGCGTGTGGCGAAAATGGGGCTAGAAAACTTCTATCCGCAATCTAAGAGAATTTGCAAGAGGCTGCGCTCAGACGGTGGGCACGCTGGAACACTAGTATCTTAGGTAATATTCCAATAACAGCGCATAATGTAGCCTGGATTGAAACTCTCAGTATAGTGCCATAACGCTAGTATTCTGGAACAAAATAAAATGGGCTAAGGAAAGGATTGGATTGTAATTTTTAAAAAAAGCATTGTTTCGCATCCTAGCAGCCTTCCTACATTAGTGCAAGGTCCAATAGCGCTGCCATGTGGAAAGAGACAGGTCTAAGTTATTCAGCAATGAAGATACTGATATCTATATGACGATATGATATTCTCCTCAGCACAGGACATAAAAGCAAGAAGTGTTGAAATCCCTCTACGCTTCGTACAGGAAAACACCTTTGAAATTGCCCAAGATTTAGTACGTAGGGTATATGCAACTGAGAGGGATAATTAACTTTGAGGGATCCGCTTCACTTGTACTAATATTAATTTAAACAAGGACAGGTTTCGAGATTTTAAAATCCCATCTTCACGTGTATGAAATTATAGTATTTGGTAATACATGTCATGCGGTGGGCCAGTCAGTACAAGAATTCCACCGTAGGAACGACAACACTACTATGTGGAGGGGTCTGCAGACCTCAGGCGTGGCCCTCCACGTATTACCAAATACTATAATTTCGTACAACTGAAGATGGGATTTTAACATTCCGAAACCCGTCGTGGTTTAAATAAATACTAGTACTACTGTAGCTGATCTCTCTAAATTAATTACCACCCTTAAAACTTCCTCTAGTCCGTCAAAGATATGACAACAGTATGTCTCCCATATTTCCTTAATAACTGCAAGCCACGTGAGAACATGTCGTGCATGTTCTGACAATAACCCATAGGCTGTTCCTCTCCACGCCGGTATTTGCCACTATACGACGTCGAGAACCGTGGCGGCCCAGTCACGACGTAATTAGCAGAACGATCGAACAACGAATTAACGGAGTTTGAGCACAGTAACAGATCCACTCTGTTTACATGAGGCTTTCAAATCTATTTTTCGCAAACGGATTTCCCAGTACCGCTTCTGGCTGGCTATGAAAATATTCCAAAATCGATTATCGAAATGCTGTTCTGGCTGCCGCAATCCTCTTCTACAATCGGTATTATTGGTTCCCATGTAGAGTCTCAACTATTTCCAAACAAGATTTTAAAACTGTCTATTTATCCGGACGCAGCAACATTTTGTGAAGCGAAGGAACGGAAGAAACATTAAACAGATCACGATGTTGTTCATCTCCGATGTTTTAAATGAAGAGGAAAAGCCGTCGTCCTGACTGAATGATAGGAGAGAGGGTTGCAGAGGCCATTCGCATAAAACAATAACAGGTCACCTATAAGTGACCGGGCTATCAAAATCGATTCAGGCCTGACATGTAACCTCATCAACGAAAATTGGATATTGATATTCTATCGCAGTAGCAGAGATAACGCAGCTGTGGATGTTGTAAGTACGTTCAGAACAATCACTTCGATTATATACCAAGGCGTAACGTTACAAAGCGATATGAAATGAGGTACGTCACGATGGTAGAAGGAAAGGCGAATGCTAGTCTTCGTTTTATTGGGAGGATTTTGGAGAATGTAGCTCATCCATAAAGGAGACAACGTTTAGAACGTTAGAGCGACCCATTATTGAGTACTGTTCGAGTATTAGGGCTCCCCATCAAGTCGGATTAAAGAAAGACATCGAAGCAGTTCAGGTGCTGGCTGCTACGTTTGGTACTGGTAGGTTCGATCAGCACATGAGTTTTACGAAAATGTTCGTGAACACAAACTGGAATCCCAGGAGGGAAGACTGTGCTCTTTCCGCAAGTCCCTATTGCGGTAACTTAGATAACCGGCTGCACAACGGTTCTACAGATGCCAACGCACATTTCGCGTAAGGACCATGAAGATGACAATTCGAGAAATTAGGGCTCACACGGAGGGTTTTAGACAGTCATTTTTCCCTCGTTCTGTTTGCGAGTAGATCACGAGATAAAATGACTACTAGGTGCACAACGTATCCTCTGCCATGCACAGTACGATGATCTGCGAGATCTGTATGTAGATGTAGAGCTTTGGTATCTTATTAAAGTGAATCTAATACAATAACTTGTAATTCGATAGTTACAAAGTGACTCAGATTAAATGCTGTGAAGGTGTTACGATAGTCAACCAACAAAAACCAGAGTTCTAGGGCCAACTGCTCCACTGGGGAAAAGAAACATGGACCGAACAGAACAGAGCATCCCTGTGAGCGTCACGGACGAGCGAATGGGAAAAAAAATACGGGAATGGCTTGGATGTCAGATGTGGAGAGCGGACCGGAACCGAAAGCTATGACAAGACGCCTGATGCGAGCCGACATGAGGTAAAGTGGGTTCTACGATGATAATGAATTTTTACAACAGCGACGAATGTACTATTGTATCTGCAATAGGTGCATTGTGTTCTAATGCAAAGAAGTCATTTCCTTTCATACCTGCTGGTTATAATTAAGATGCAGGTACCTACGGAGTTCCACTGTGGGCAGAATTATCGTGTGACAGCGAAACTTGTAAGTTATGCTAATGAATTAATGCGGAACCGATTTACGCTGGGAAAAATATTTCAATTTTAGCCACCAGGTGCCAATGTGGCGTTGTACAGCACCTTGTCGACGTCCCTGGTGCCCATACTGATCAAACTCTGTAAGGGGTGGTTAATAATGAAATTAGCACTATTGCCTTTCTCACTTGAGTGACCTATTCTGCCCACGTTCAGTTGCTAATCAGTTACGTCTTTCTTGCATTCACAGGGCCAGAAATGCACTTGGTGGCCAAAATTTGAATTAATTTGTTTTCCGTCGTAAATCGGTTCCGCATTAACGCATTAGCCTATCTACCAAGTTTTTCTGCCTTACAATGATTACAGCCCACACCAAAATCTCTGTGAAGAGCTGCACTTTGATTATAACCACCTGGTATTTTTACAGATTGTCTAAACGTACCACTTAATTACTCTTCAGTAACATCCGCAGTAATGCTCTTTAACGTGTTTCTCTTTTCTGGTGCTCTTCCCCTTGTTGTTACTACGGAGACGCGGTGAATCCTGACCGAGCACGTTCCACTGCGGCACTGCCTTTCCTGGAGCCACGTCGGCAATAAATCAACAAATCCATTACTCTACTCGGACAGACAATCGGCAGAAAAAAAGGGAGAAAATCAGTCTGGCAGACTTCCAGCTTGTAGATGGTGTGCTGGATTGTTAAGCTTCCCAGGAACATTTCAGATCCTTCCATACAAAATGAAAGCCTTCCACAAAGTCTGCTCACACAGGATATCATGGCACGACTGACGCAGAAGACGTGATCACTGAACTGCCCAAGTAACACTGTCTGACGAGAAAAGTGAGCACTCGAAAGGGGAGGAAGAAACGGAATGAAACTTCGCCAGTTGAGACTATATGTGATGTTATATCAGTGAGTAAAATATGGAGGCATATTAACAAAGAATGTGGCATCATGAGCCAATTTATCAGTTGGATGTTGAACCCCATTTGCGCGTATGCAACCAGTGATAGAGTTGGGAAGGATATCACAAGGCCGTTGCATCCTCTTTGTGACATGCTCGAGGACAACTGTTGTAAATTTTCGTTGATATCCTGGTTGGTTGGTTGATTTGAGGTAGGGGACCAAACAACGAGGTCATCGGCCTCATCGGATTAGGGAAAGATGGAGAAGGAAGACGTCCATACCTTTTCTAACAAGGGAACCTCCCCATCGCACCCCACTCAGATTTAGTTATAAGTTGGCACAGTGGATAGGCCTTGAGAAACTGAACACAGATCAATCGAGAAAACAGGAAGAAGTTGTGTGGAACTATGAAAAAATAAGCAAAATATACAAACTGAGTAGTCCATGCGCAACATAGGCAAATCATGGAGAATATGAGCGCAGGAGTGCCGTGGTCCCGTGGTTAGCGTGAGCAGCTGCGGAACGAGAGGTCCTTGGTTCAAGTCTTCCATCGAATAAAAAGGTTAATTTTTTATTTTCGCAAAGTTATGATCTGTCCGTTCGTTCATTGACGTCTCTGTTCACTGTAATAAGTTTAGTGTCTGTATTTTGCGACCGCACCGCAAAACCGTGCGATTAGTAGACGAAAGGACGTGCCTCTCCAATGGGAACCGAAAAGATTTGACCGCAAGGTCATAGGTCAACCGATTCCTCCACAGGAAAACACGTCTGGTATATTCTATACGACACTGGTGACGGCATGTGCGTCACATGACATGAATATGTTGTCGACCCACCTAACTTGTACACTTGGCGAATGGGTGAAAAGATTCTTCTACCTTGCCCGATTTAGGTTTTCTTGTGGATGTGATAATCACTCCCAAAAAAGTGATCGCATCAGACGGACGGACGGACAGATTGCTTGAAAATAAAAAATTAAACTTTTCACTCAAGGGAAGAATTGAACCATGGACCTCCCATTCCGCAGCTGCTTACGCTAACCACGGGACCACGGCGCTCCTGAGCTCACACTCTCCTTGATTTGCCTATGATGCGCATGGACTACTCAGTTTGTATATTTTGCTTATTTTTTTCATCGTTCCACACAACTTCTTCCTGTTTTCTCGATTGATCTGTGTTCAGTTTTTCCAGGAATATCCACTGTGCCAACTTATAACTAAATCTGAGGGGGGTGCGATGAGGAGGTTGCCTTGTAAGGAACCATACCTGTATTTCCCGGAAGTGATCTAGGGAAATCACGGAAAACCGAAATCGGGATGGACGTACGCGGGTTTGAACCGTCGTCCTCCCGAATGCGAGTGCAGTGAGTTAACCACCTAGCCACCTCGCTTGGTGATATCCTTGACACGGGAAATGGAACGGAGTTGCCGCCCGATACGACGCCACACATATTTTGTAGGGGACAGGCCTGGGATCTTGCTGGCCACAGGAGAACCTCATACCCACCCTAACAGTTCAGAGACACGAGCATTGCGCTGTTGAAAAATGACACCACGCTACAGTCGCGTGTGAGGTGACACATTGGGAAGCAGGGTGTCCGTGACGTGGCTTTCTGCCGACAGAGTTTCCTCAACCACAACCAGTCGCGAGGTGCCGTTATGCCGTCAGAGATCCCTCAACCACAACGAGTCATGACCTGAAGTCAGACCCGACGGCTCCCCAGTCCATAACGCCGCAAGTAACGTTGCAGTGCCTCTGCAAAGAAATGGGAGAATGGGACCACTTCCCAGGTCGCCGCCATTTTCACCGATAATGGTCAGCTGGGGTTGTTCAGAACAGAGATTCCTCGTTGAACACAATGCGATACCATCCATCAGCAAGCCATGCTTCCCGATCACGGCACCACTCCAAATACACTGGTTTGTGCTATGGTATTAACAGCAGCCTACACATGGAACAGTAATTCCTTAGTGAAAATTCTGCTAGTCTTCGACCAGTGATGTGAGATGACACGGAACGTTGTAGGGAGTCCATCACCCATTCCCAGATGGCAGGCTCAGAAGTGAATGAATACACAATTACACGATTCGCCCTTATGGTGGACAGGCTAGGTCGACCGGAACCTTGACACAGTCTGCCTCCCCTCAAATTGCCATGCACTCCACTCTCACATTGGACTGCACGATTCGTCCACCGAGCCACATGGAGACCCACAGTGATGCAGCTTTGAAATGCCATCTGGTGCTGATAACATTGCCTCACGTAAGTACACGACATCGTCGTATCCTTCACAGAGATCATTCTACATCAGACGCTGTTGTCGCCTCTTATGTACCCTACCATGCCTGGTAACAACACCAGTCACCAAAAACACAAATGCACTCTGGTGGCTGTTGTACCTGGGAAGAGAATTGCAGCTCTAATTATTTACAGACCCACCAATGCCGACTATCTGTACGAAGTTACATTGACAACCGACCACGTATTCTGAGGCCTTCATGTTTTCAGTCAACCACTGTACTTCCAGTTGCTACTTTCGTAAATTTCCAATGGTCCATTACCATAAAACGCTGTGCCCCATACATACACGTGCAAGAATTTTTCTTCAGTTACGTACCAGTTACGGTACTGATTCCAACAGACTTCTATCACTGAAGAAAGCTGTAATACCAAAAACATGCGCCGAACGCTATTAGTTACGTGGATGGCGCATTAGAATGAGCAGGTCGCCGGATACAAATCTAATTGAGCAGGGGCGGCTTTAAACTTGGCGGCGGGACACTCCGCTGACGCCACTACCTACTTACATTGGCGATATCGATTTGATCGTATGTCGCAAACTAGGGTCTTTGGTGGAGGCGTATGTCGTTGGTTTGGCGGTGCCTGGGAAGGTCATTTGGCTGGAGGGCACGTGGCTGGCAAGTTTTGCTTGTGGAGGACTCCGGCTTTCATATACGTTCCTCGAGAAGCCGCGAGTGAATAAATCGGTCGTGGGTAAGCCTTGCCGACTCGCTTAAGGATTGATAGCGGCGAGTTGCGGAAAGAGCAGCGGACGCCGCCTGCAACCTCTTCGGCGAGCTCCCTGCCTACTCCGCAAGCTTAAATATGTGTGAATTCCTAAGGGACCAAACTGCTGAGGTCATCGGCCCCTAAAAGCTTAAATTTTACAGCACCTCGAAGACCAGCTGTGCGGTTGCGAGCCACAGAATCTCTGACCAGAGAGCATGTAGTTAGTGCAGTTGCGCTCGACTCGCAGTAGCGAGCAGTCAGTCTGTCGGTAGTGCTGGCCCAGTGCAGTTGCGAGTAGCGCGTCGGAGATGACGCAGTCGCGGTCTAGATGCGAGAGAGTTTAGTTGTGTGTGGGGAGTCGGCGGGCGTCGACATCGCACTCTGGTCATGATTCAGGACGAGGTATATTATTAGGCAGCATTGCGCTCAGCTAACGATGTAAATTAACTGTAACTAAGTTGTGCAATAATCGCCCCAATAATAATTTTGATTTCAAAGCAATTTTTCACAAAAAAAAAAATCATTTGATTCCCTTGCATTTCCTTAAAGAAAATTTTCAGTTAAATTCAAAAAAAAATTATTATTGCGATTCATTTCCTCCAAGCTGTGGCGCAGAATAAGAGCAGATCCAGTTTTACTAAGGTAACAATTACAGTTTAATTATTGAACAGGGCCTAAGATCGACATTTTCGGTCAATTTGCATTTTTATTGTGACTGAGATTTTATTATCACTGAATTGATTTTCATTTTTGTGAGGAACTTATACTTGGGTCAGATTGCTATTTTTCATTTATTATCACAATCATTAAATTTCTCTGGGAGGTTATATTTACCGCTAGGTCCATTCGCATTTAAAATATTAACATTTCTTTTCTTGCGGGAAGGTTACACCTGGCTCCATTTCTAATAAATATTGTCTTTAAAATTCGGTGGGGAGGTTACAATGGCTAAACGTAATTTTTTTTCGGGGGAATCCAGGTTCTGTTTGGCGACATCGCGGTGAACGCACATTGGAAGCGTGTATTCGTCATAGCCATACTGGCGTATCACCCGGCGTGATGGTATCGGGTACCATTGGTTACACGGATCGATCACCTCTATGCCGGCCGGTGTGGCCGTGCGGTTAAAGGCGCTTCAGTCTGGAACCGCGTGACCGCTACGGTCGCAGGTTCGAATCCTGCCTCGGGCATGGATGTGTGTGATGTCCTTAGGTTAGTTAGGTTTAATTAGTTCTAAGTTCTAGGCGACTGATGACCTCAGAAGTTAAGTCGCATAGTGCTCAGAGCCATTTGAACCATTTTTTCGATCACCTCTTGTTCGCATTGACGGCACTTTGAACAGTGGACGTTCCATTTCAGATGTGTTACGACCCGTGGCTCTACCCTTCATTCGATCCCTGTGAAACCCTACATTTCAGCAGGATAATGCACGACCGCATGTTGCAGGTCCTGTACGGGTCTTTCTGGATATAGAAAATGTTCGACTGCTGCCCTGGCATCTATTGCAATGACTGGAGACATAGCATTCATCTACAGTACAGGAAGACAGTAATTAAAGATATGTAAAAGCTCCCCGTGCAGTCACTCAGCCTATCGTTTACGGCACTCAGCCGCTCTTCAGCACGATGTGTGACCACACGCGTTGATCGAATCGCGACCACAGGTGCTCACGGAGTTGCATGCAGCGCTGAAAGACTTCAGATTAGCTTTCTCGTAAAACGATTAACGTCTTGCTGGCACAAAGTTTTCGGTTTGTATGCATGTTGCTTAACACACACACTGTAAATGTTTTGACAGAAATTCATGTTGGACACAATAACATCAGCTTTATACACTGATAATCTAAAACATTATGACCACTGCCGCCGGCCGGTGGGGCCGTGCGGTTCTAGGCGCTTCAGTCTGGAACCGCGTGACCGCTACGTTCGAAGGTTCGAATCCTGCCTCGGGCATGGATGTGTGTGATGTTCTCAGGATAGTTAGGTTTAAATAGTTCTAAGTTCTAGGGGATTGATGACCACAGATGTTAAGTCCCATAGTGCTCAGAGCCATGACCTCTGCCCATCGCGACAGTGGATGCCTTCTGGTGGCGTTGCGGACAGGTTACGCGGTAGGAAAACTATGTAAGTTGACCAGAGACGGACAGGGATCACCCTAGAGAAGATATGGGTTGCAAATGTGCTACTGTCGCGAGCATCTTCGGAAATAGATGGGACACTGAAACTACCGCTAGGTGCTAAATGGTTGGACGTCCACGAGTCTTCACAGAAGCTGGCCGGAGTGACCGAGCTTTTCTAGGCGCTACAGTCTGGAGCCGCGCGACCGCTACGGTCGCAGGTTCGAATCCTTCCTCGGACATGGATGTGTGTGATGTCCTTAGGTTAGTTAGGTTTAAGTAGTTCCAAGTTGTAGGGGACGGGTGACCTCAGATGTTAAGCCCCATAGTGCTCAGAGCCATTTGAACCATCTTTACAGAACGTGGGGATCGAAGGCTTGCCCGCTCTTTAAAGTAGAATAGACGGTGATCTGTAGCGCCTCTGTCGAAAGAGCACAATGCTGGAGCACACTTTACATTGTACATTGTTGAATATGGAGTTCCGCTGCAGGCCAGCCAGCCCTACATGTTCACATGTTGACTCAACGGCATTTCAGTTACGACTGCAATGTGCAAGGGGCCATCTGGATTTGACCATCGATCATAGAAGGCAGGTAGTGTATTCGGGTGAATCACATTTTTGCTACACTAGGTCGATGGTCGTTTCGAGGTGAAAGGCGGCTCGAGCATACAGCGCGCCACGGACGCGGGCTGGAGGGAGCAGTGTTATGCTATGGGAGACATTCTCTTGCATTCGCGTGGAACATGTGGTAGTAATCGAAGAAGCACTGACAGCTGTGAATCACCTGCATACCATTGTCTCGGAGTCAGAGTCGTGGTACAGCGGTTTGAGGAGCATTATGGTGAACTCACGTTGATGTCTCGTTGACGAAATTCTCCTGACGTAAAGCCTTTGGAACCCATCTTTGTCGCTATCGGTTGCCATCGGCACGTACGCATATCAGCGGCCCGTTATTTACGCGAATTTTATGAACTGTGCCTAAAAATCTAATACACACCTCCACTAACCTACCTACAAACTGTTGGATCCCTGATACGCAGAATCAGTGATGTACTTCGTTCCAAAGACATAAAAACAAGCTACTAAGCAGATGATCACAACTTTTTCGCTCATCAGTGTATGTTGAGCCGGGCGGTAATCGATTGGCAAGGATCTCGGGTCGTGCTCGAGGCGGCGCTATCCTGACGCCTCGCTAGGCGATAGAGTCGCCACTGCGAAATAAAGGAGCACACACGGCTCCACTGGGTACCGTCTGCCGGGAGTGCTCTGTGTGACGCCCGGCGAATAGCGTCTGCAGCGCCGAGTCTGTTTTTGTTGTGAGTTGAAGGAAGATTCGGCGGGAGTTGGGCGGTGGCGCTCTGGCAATTGGATGAAAGGTGTCGTTGGTTGGCCGGCGCAGTGCATCTTGCAGTTGAGCAACCGTGTTGGCAATAGTGGATGGTTGCCAGGCACAGTCTATTAAGGGGAGGTTTGCATTCTTTGGCCCGAAGAAAGCATGTTCTTTAGAATTTTTTTATCAGGATATGTTGTAGATATCAATGTCAAATGTGCTCAAAATGTTTATTGATATTTCCTCTACAAAATTAAATTTTTTTGACCGGAAATGTCGAAGAGCAAAGGCGAAAGTCACGTCGGAACGACACAAAATTTCGATGTATACCTCCACGCGCGGTATGTCACAAGTCAGCCGGCTCATCTGAAATCAAAATTGAGTTGACTTTAGCGAAGTATATAAGATTCTTTAGGAGTTGTACCCAGATTAAGTTATTTGTACCTTAAGAAACAAATTGGCGGCCATTTGAAAAGAAATAGGGTTTTTTCATCGATTTTCCGACTTCGCCGGTCAAGTTAATCAAGAGTAAATCGAGCAAATGTATAGTTTTGACGACCACGGTGGACAGAGCCAACACACCGACGTCATCTCAGACGCCGTCGCAATCTGTTCCACCGCGCGACCGTGGCTCGGGGCGCGGACGGCGGAGTGAGCGCTCCGCGGGCGGAGGTATTTAAATCGGCCGCCGCCGCGACCGAAGCCAGTTCCCCCTGAGCAGCCATAGTGTACGAATCTCCGTGCCGGCACGTTCACAGGAGCTCAGTCCGTCAGTTCACCTGATGATGGCGACATGTATGATCGCCGAAATATTGTGCCCGTTGGACACTGTAGACCGGCAGTACACCCGTGGATATTTTGATTATCAAATACGCCGGGAGAAACTCAAGAATCACATATTTATAGTTGATGGATCGGAATAAAAGTGGTGCAACTCCTAGACAATTTAGTTAGCTTCGTCGGAAACAAAGAATCATGGCAATTGGTTCAGTAGATTTGAAGTTACCTTACCACGCGATAAAAAAAAGTCATTTCGAGAAAAACGCGTTTGAAGTTTTGACTGCATATAAATGCAATATTATTCAACGTACGTTCAATCTGCTATTTCGGGTCCATAAAGTACTCCTTCCTCTTCCTCATAGAGGGCGTTCTGCTTGATCTAGGCCATCCTGCGCTGCTTCATAGCCGCTCGTACTGTCTGTGACAAGCGGTTTTCGGCTGCCTGAATCCGGTTGTCGTCCGAATGCTTGGCGAAATGCGTCGAATAGAGTGTCAGGGTGACGTCCATCGCTGTCATGGTCTTAAGAATTGCTGAATACCCTTTGTTGAAGCTGTTCACCGCCAGGAAAGTCGCAATCTCCACAGTCTTCGCATCAGAACGCAAATGCTTGGGGGCTAACTTCCAAATACACGCGTTCAAACTTTCATTTGAATTTTGTGTGTTTCCTCCCAAGCACCGGTACAATAACTCGTCCTCCGAAAGAAGAAAACTGGTGCGTGAAAAAGGCCAATTTCAGGCAGGTGCATTTTTTTGTTCAACTGCAAATAACAAACATTTCCGTTCCGTATTCCGAAAAACCGTTTCAGGGGTGGATTTAAACACTGTTATCGATCCAAAAATACAATTTAAAAAAATGATTTTTTAACCAAAAGATAGTAAACTTCCCCTTAATAGACATTCTGCACGTCGGTGATCAGAAACATCAGACGAAATTGTCAGCCATTCCCCACATTGTAAGAAAATGAAACACCTACAGCCGGCCTGATGTTGTCATTTATTGTATAGCTACCAGTTTCGGCTCTTCCGTGCACCATCTTCAGGCCTTAGTTGATGCTGAAGTGGTTGTAGAGACGTCACAGTTACGGGTAGGCTTCGTAAACCAGTTGTTGGACACTGATGTATATATGGATCGTGATAGCCCCTTCAGCATCAACTACGGCCTGTAGATGATGCACTGAAGCACCGAAACTGGTATCTACACAATAAATGTCATGATTACGGCTGTAGCTGTTTCATTTTCTTACAATAGTGAACTGCCGTAGTCCGCCAGATCTTCTGTCACAAGTATAGACATACAAATCTCCCCGTATTAGTCGCCTATTGTTGATGATTCCTGATACATGTTTGTTGCTGGAAAACAAAGCAACACTTCAGGGCATGGTGAAGATCACGTTTGCACGAAAATAATTTGTGACTGTTGTCACTGGCGTTAGGATAAGAGCTTAATTTGGCTCTGAACTTCGAGTGTGTGTCTGGGCTTTGAAGCTCCTGAATTTGACTGGTTGTAAGGCTTGGTTTAAGAATTCATGATTTTAAGAATAGACGTTAAGCTGTTTAAATTTATTATGTGCTTATTGAACACAATATCTGTAAAGCGTTGTTGTTGTATTGGCCCACTTATTTTAGGGCTGTTAAACTCTCAGCAGTTCATTTTGAATTCAAACGGTTACGATGCTTGAAGCAAGTTACGAAAGATTATAGATAGCTTGTAATGCCTTGTGGCTCTCTGTCAGGTGATTGTACTGAGCCAAAATTGAGTTTACATAAGTTGAAAGTTTTAAAGTTCTACCTTAAGGTAAACCATATTTTCTGTTAAAATTTTTTATTTGGAACTCTTGGGCATAAGCTTTTTAGTGAATATTTAGTTTTATTTCTGGTTCTGAAACTCGCCTAATTTAATGTGATGGGCTACATAAGTCACAAGCAGCTTTTTTTAAATATGTTGAATAATTATTTGCCATTGCACATTTTTAAATTTTTTAATATATGTGCGTTTTGATTTAGCATCCACCGGCACTTGTCAGCAAGTCCGCAGGGCCTGTTGTGTTGGAGGATATGCCGTTCGTGGCGTGTCAATTCCACTTTCATTTGAAAATTTTGTAAGCTGTTCAGACTATTACTTGTTGGTAATTTATTGTTGAATATGTGCGGTCTTTCCCACTCGTCACTATTAGGGTGCCTACGAGATGCAGCGTTCTCGGAATGCTATACAACAATTTCAAACAAATAACATTAGTAGTTTTATTTCTAGAAAGCAATTGACAATACTTAACTTTGGAGATACATCAAATGTCGCTAGCGAGAGGCGACATGAAAAGAGTGAAGTTCTTACTATACACAAAGTTCCTGGAAGTTGATACACGTCACTGATGACTACCGCGCGCGATGCGGTGACGATATGTGAGGTTAGCTGGAGCGTCGCTTTCATTCACGTCTTGGAAGGGGCATTCCTAGAGCGGCGCGGTCCAACTCCGCGTACCATTGGCCGCCGTTTCCTCATCGCCTCCTCTGGTCATGCGTTCCGCATCTTCGTTCCGACGTTTGTGGTTACGCCAGAACAGAATAAACGTATATAATTTATGTGTATTTTTCTGGGTTTGCGTCCACAGTCCTTCCACGACAGAATTTAGCGTGCTTGAGTTTGGTGTCCAGTAGTACGACTAGGACTGTTCATACGGGTTGCAGAACATTACAACTGACATGCTGTAATGTAGACCGACACGCCAGGAAACTCCCCGAAAGAAATCTGACACTTGTGCGCCACTTGTTTCTAATCGGAGAAACCCGGACATTACCATGTGTAAAACATTCAGTTCAGTTCAAAGAGGCACAATAATTCACATTTAAATATTGTCTATGCTAGGGATTACCTTCATAAAACAAAATTTTAACTGTTATAATAATGTATATTCTCTGAATTAAAATGGTGCTAAGTGTTGTGACTTGGCAAGACAGCCTAGCCACTAGGAGATAGCCGAAAGGCACGCGTTTAAGCTCACGCAGGCTGGCGTGAGGTCTGGAACAGTTAAAGGAGTTGAGTCTAGTAAATAAAGTACGGAGCTTCTGGAATACTTAACTTTAATCCATAATTGGTGAACATTGGTCTGACTGTACATGCATCCCAAGATAAATAACAAATGATAATGGCGCCTTGCTAGGTCGTAGCAAATGACGTAGCTGAAGGCTATGCTAACTATCGTCTCGGCAAATGAGAGCGTAATTTGTCAGTGAACCATTGCTAGCAAAGTCGGCTGTACAACTGGGCGAGTGCTAGGACGTCTCTCTAGACCTGCCGTGTGGCGGCGCTCGGTCTGCAATCACTGACAGTGGCGACACGCGGGTCCGACGTATACTACCGGACCGCGGCCGATTTAAAGGCTACCACATAGCAAGTGTGTTGTCTGGCGGTGACACCACACTAAGTAATATTTCTGAGCCGTGCTGGCGCCGGCTTATGCGTTGGTTTAAACCCTGAACTGTTACTCTGCGTCTGGTTTCCGCGGTTATTGCGATTATACCGTGGTTCTTCCTCTTTCTACGTGTGGCAGCAGTGGTGTGTATCGATATTCGCACCTTGTACTATCTTTGGTCTGGTGCTGATAGTTTCCGGCTAGCCGGTGTGCGGACGTCGGTCGGTTGGTGTTGATCAGCCAGGAAATCTCCGCGCTGCGCAGTGGGCTGGGCCCGCTGGTGGTCTCTACGCAGTGTCGGAGTGTGTGGGAGCTGTTCCTATGGCTACGGGGTTCGTGGCTCACCAGCCCAGGACATCAAAGTTGACTGATGATAAAATTACCGAAGCCAGGCTGTTCACATTGTGCCGTTGGTTTTCATGGTGGGCTGTTGGGGTATTCCCGTGAGCAACAGCGAGTGTTCGAGTTGGCGAAAGTTTGGCCACCATCTGGTGGAGTTTAAACTGTATTTTGGTTATTTGAAGTCCAAGTGCAGCAGCGGAATTTTCTGCCTTGGAGCCGTTAGCGTTCCGGTTACCTGCCCTAGCCGCTGACGTAAAATTCAGGCAGTGTCCTTTCCTCGCGGTGTTGTCGTTGTCCAACACGTGTGAGTGGTTTTGACAGCTTATGCATACATGGTTGTGGGTGGCTGTGCCTTTTACGTTTTGGCTTTGGAGTTCCTTGTGCACTGGTCGGGTGGAAAGCAAGTGGTCTTGTCGGTGGGTCCGTTGACTGTCTTTTGGTTGGGTTGCCTGCGGATAGAATATAGTTGGGCCGACTACCTGTCTCCCCTAAGCGAACGTTAATATTTCAAGTGCAGACCGACCCCCAGAAACTTCTGAGCGCCGCTGGCTGTACTGCCTTTTCTTGTTGGTATTTGATTGTGTATTTTAATGGCTCATAGCCGATGGTTTGAAGTTATAATGCTTTTAGTTGGGTTTTAAATAATGGGCTTTCAGCCGCTTTAAACTTGAAAGTTCCTTACTTGTCAAGTCTTGCATTGTTTGGGCCTTCAGCCTCATTTAAAATATTTTTCGGATAAAGATTTGGGCCTTCTGCCTTTTGAAAATTTATTGTAGTTGTGTTTTTCAAGAAAGGGCCTTCAGCCGCTTAAAAATTTAAAGTCCTTACTTGTTAAATCTCACATTGTTTGGGCCTTCAGCCTGTGTAAAATATTGTTTAAAGATAAAGCTTTCGGCCTCCTGCCTACTAAAAATTATTTTAGTTGTTTTAAGTAATCGGCCTTTAGCCGTTTTTAAATTAAAGTTTTTGTCTTTCAAGTATCAGACTGTGTGGGGCCTTCAGCCTAATTGAAGATAACGCCTTCTACCTTGTGTTTTTTTTAAATTAATTTTACCTGCAGTCTTAAATCATGGGCCTTCAGCCGTCTTTAAGTTAAACTTGTCTCCTTTTCGAGTGTTAGATTTGTTCGGCCTTCAGCCAAGTTATAGAACTTACTTACGTGAGGCCTTCTGCCTTCAAATTTAGATGTATTGTTTGGACAGCTAAATAAATTTATATGTGTTTGAGTGTAACTGACAGCCCCTTTTGGCCCCTTTCCACAGTTCCAACTACCTGTTCTGTCCTGCGGACTTAAGCAGGGCGTTTCAATTCCCATTCTCCCCCTCCTTAAAATGAGATTTATTGAGATTTTGCCGGACTCTTCTCCCACTCTCCGTTTAGAGCACACGTAATTAATGCCCTACAGTATAAACTTCATATCAGTCATATGTAGACACCGGTATTGCAGTAGCAGTTTCCACTTTCATCGTCATGTGTAATGCGCTACTTATCACGGGATGAGGAAGAAGATGGACACAAGTAACAAGCAGCAAGGCGGCAGATTTGGCGTGACGGCAGCGTTAGGGAGGGAGGAGCAGCGCAGGGTATCGCTGACATGACGGGCCCACAGGCTATCAGCCGCCTCACGGTCGAGTGCGTGCATTAGCAGGGGACGCGGGCTCCGCGAGGGGCGCAGAGGGACTCGCACAGGCAGCCACTGACTGCTGCTGGTCGCCCAGCGTCACCCAGCTGCGCGAACCTCGGTGCAGTACTTAAGCTGCCCTAGTTATACTATACGTGGGCCAACAAGACGGCTCTAAATTTTTTCATTCAGAATACATCTTTTCTTGCAATGAAACATCCAAAGACTGCTATTCCAGCCACTATTCAGAAATAAATAATCACGACATGTTACAACAACAATCTCCCATTTTTTATTGGATTACTTTACATTATCTAGGTGATATGTGCAGCCCTCTTAGATTGTTTGCAGATGACGCTGTAATGTACCGTCTAGTAAAATTATCAGACCATCAATTCCAATTAAAAAATGATCTCGAGAGAATTTCTGAATGGTGCGAACAATGGCAATCGGCAGTAAACAAAGAAAAGTATGAGGTCACATGGGTACTGAAATAAATCCGATACATTTTGGGTTTACGATAAATCGCACAAATCTAAGGACTGCCAATACGACTAAATACCTAGGAATTACACTTACGTGCAACTTAAATTGGAAAGATCACATAGATAATATTGTGGGGAAGGCGAAACAAAGACTGCGCTTTGTTGGCGGAACACTTATAAAATGCGATAAACCCACTAGAGAGACAGCCTACATTACACTTGTCCGTTCTCTGCTGGAATACTGCTGCGCGGTGTGGGATCCTTACCAGGTAGGATTGAGGGAGGACATCAAAAAAGGTACAAAGAAGGGCAGCTCGTTTCGTGATATCGCGCAATAGTGGTGAGAGTATCACTGATATGATACGCGAGTTGGGGTGGCAGTCACTGAAACAAAGGCGTTTTTTTTGCGGCGAGATCTAGATACGAAATTTCAATCACCAACTTTCTCTTCCGGATGCGAAAATATTTTGTTGACACCCACCTAGGTAGGGAGACATGATCATAATAATAAATTAAGAGAAATCAGAGCTTGAACGGAAAGATTTAGGTGTTCCTTTTCCCCACGCGCCATTCGAGAGTGGAATGGTAGAGAAATGGTATGAAAATGGTTCGATGAACCCTCTGCCAGGCACTTAGATGTGAATTGGAGAGTAGCCATGTAGATGTACACATTATGCGACCAGGCTCATAGGACAGCGCGCAGCTACCAAGTTCCTGTTGCATTAGATTCTACACGATCGAGTTACATTCATATGACCACCGCTTACGTTCAATGTCAACGTGAAATAACCACTTACAGACAGTAGGTGATCACTAGGAGTAGAGGGTGTATAAAGCTTGTCTGGGGACTCGGAAAAAAGTCCAGTCCTTATTGTAATTCGAAGACGGAGTGAGATATGTGACGCCCAAATGGGCATGGTCATTCACTGTCACGGCAAGGATAGAAGCATTTCCGAAACAACTAAGTTTGTGAATTATTCACTGCCGCCGTTGTTATAGTATATGGCACAATGGTGTCATGCAAAGCCAGCGCCGAGACAACTGTGGAGCACCACTGGCCATAGATGACAGGGGCGAACGACAGCTGTGTAGATGTGAGCGGGCGACGGCACGTACAACTCTTGAGCAACTGACCGCCCAGGTAAACCAAGGAGCTACCAGTAGTGTCTCCTCAATCCTCATTCAGCGAACGTTTCTGCGTATGGGCCTCTGCAGCAGGCGCCTGGTTCAAGGACCCATTCAGACTACTGATCATTGCCGACGAAGGCTGGAACTTGTACACCACCGCCCCTACTGGACGTCCACTGAGTGGCGACATGTGGCATTATCAGATGACATTTCCTGGGTGATCTCGTCGGTCTGGAATGGCTCAAATGACTCTAAGGACTATGGGACTTAACATCTGAGGTCATCAGTCCCCTAGACGTAGAACTACTTAAACCTAACCAACCTAAGGATATCACACACATCCATGCCCGAGGCCGGATTCGAACCTGCGACCGTGGCAGCAGCGCGGTTACGGACTGAAGCGCTTACAACCACTCGGCCACAGCGGCCGGCTGGGTCTGGAAGTCACAAGAGATCAACACAAGTATGCATCTTTCGTTGGGGACCATGTCCACCCCTAAATTCAATTGGCTTTTCCTTGGCACGATGAAATTTTCCAGCAGAACAATGTAACATGTCACACAGCATGGTTCAAAGAGTATCAGGAGTAGTTTACCGTACATCCCTGTCCATGAAACTCACTGTATTTAAACCAGTCGAGAATTTGTAGGACCACCTCAGTGGAGCTGTCTGCTCCATGGCACCATGGATCCTCAGCCAAGAAATGTAGCTCATAGGGCCAATGAACTGGAGTCCACTTTGCTCCACATCCATGTCGAAACCTTGCAGAACTTCACTGGCACATCCGCGCTGGAAAAGGTAATTATACAGGTTTTTGACAGGTGTCCGCATTAATGTGACTGTATCGTGTATTTCCTACTTTCCGCCGCCACCCTCCATGCCGATCTGGACTGCATCTCTTGCTTTGGCCTGTCTGGATTCCAAAAGCCACCGATATTTATCCACCTAATTGACATGATCTACCCATACGAGGCGTTTGGTTTATCGATCTGCTGAAGATCTTATCCAGCTCACAATTAAGCCGGATCTCCATTCCCTAATGATCTCATTTTGTACTGGCCTACAGTTCTTTTTGATGGAAAACGAGGAGATTATTTTTTTCCGGACGTTCTATGTTTCGCAACCATACTACCCCACAGGCTGGATCAGTGTTTCGTACACCTTGGGTTTGAAATTCCTTGAGAGACTGACGATTTAAAAAGCTGTCTCAGACCGAAGTACGATCAGTTTGGGGCTTAGATCCTCCCGTTGATTTCTGTCCCATACGAAGCGTGCTCTGCAAAGATTAGCCCCATATACTTAAATTTATGAACCATTTTGTAGGAGCGGTTTCCTAACCCGGTGGCTGGACTCGGTTTCTTGAGCAGGCATGAGCGCTCCTCATAAATAAATATTCTGTCCTCTATTCATTCAGCAGTGAAACGATATATACGATGGGGGGGGGGGGGATTAAGGTGTCGTAGAACGAGCGAGCCCGCACTCAACAGAAAAATTGACAAATTTATTGCATCACAAAACAACCTACGCAATGCACATTTAATTTAACAGTCAAACACACATACTACAGTTGTCTAAGGTCACAAAGTACTAATTGAAACCAACACCGAAATAAGTGAAAGACTATTCACTTCCGAAATAATTTAAAGGTACTTAGGATACTTAGAGCCATCCAAAATACGTGAGAGACTATATACTTTCAAAACTAACTTAAAGGCACTAAGGATTAAGTTAAAAGACGCTGGACTTTCAAAAGTTAAAGTCGAAAATAATTAAGTACAGCACAGTTCAAAGGGGCTATTGAGGATTATCAAGAAGAAATTACGTAATTTGAAGCTACCAATAATAATTTAAAATAGTTTAACACGAAAACCTCATTTGAAAGTCTCAAGATCAATCCTAATTTCAATAGGATTCCACTGAAAGATTATATTACAATATTTGGTTTATAGCAAACTCTTCAGACAGTACCTGACGAATGTCAAGGCCTCGCCCTGAGAACTTTGCCCAAGTGACGTCAGTCCCAGCAGACCATACCGCTAATTTTTACACAGCTGGGATAAAAATAGTTAGGGTTTAGAGCTCTGAAACAGAAAAAGAATAATGTTACAACAAATACAAGCACATTGAAAACAATTACAAATCCTTTAAATAAATAAACAGCTTTGAATCGTTTACATCGATTAGTCACGCGAATAAATTTTGCAAGGAATAATCAGTTATTAGATGATATACTCTATCAGATCCCTATGTTTTCAATATATCTCAGTATTCATAGTTTATAACAAGTTCGCCGGAGCTCGAGAAGACTTTGACTTTGTAATAGATTTTAAATTGCCATTCAGAAAAAATCGATCTTATTTATGATCTTCAAACAAATCTAAGAGAAAATTAAATAGATTCAGTGTATTCCGAAATAATTCAGTCTATATGCACTTTTATCTTCTTTTCCGAAGACACAAAACGTTTAATTTCGAAACACAGTGTACATACTACTGCCACCAAAGTATTTAAGATATAGATGTCTCAAAGCGTGGCTATCACAGAATGGTTATCACAGAATGGTTATCATAGACCTGAACATAAATCATTTGATTTTTTTGAAACAGTTTTACATTGCTTCGTCAACATACGCCATAGCAACTGAGGGAAGCTTCCGACATTATCCTGCCCGTGGCCGTCGACACTTTGAAATCTACATCCGGCCGGCCGGGGTGGCCGAGCGGTTCTAGGAGCTACTGTCTGGAACCGCGCGACCGCTACGGTCATAGGTTCGAATCCTGCCTCGGGCATGGATGTGTGTGATGTCCTAAGGTTAGTTAGGTTTAAATAGTTCTAAGTTCTAGGGGACTGATGACCTCAGATGTTAAGTCCCATAGTGCTCAGAGCCATATGAACCATTTTTTCTACATACGACGGCTTTAACATTCCGTACAAAATTGAAAGTATCTTCGGCTGCCACTTAGCTGCTGTGCCTCTCATCAAACATAATAAACAAACAGATACACACAATATTAACATCATATTTAGAAAGATTAATTTTGTAACGTAATACTTAAAATTAATTGTGGTGTCACCGCCAGACACCACACTTGCTAGGTGGTAGCCTTTAAATCGGCCGCGGGCCGTTAGTATACGTCGGACCCGCGTGTCGCCACTGTCAGTGATTGCAGACCGAGCGCCGCCACACGGCAGGTCTAGAGAGACGTCCTACCACTCGCCCAGTTGTACAGCCTACTTTGCCAGAGATGGATCACTGACAAATACGCTCTCATTTGCCGAGACGATAGTTAGCATAGCCTTCAGCTACGTCATTTGCTACGACCTAGCAAGGGGCCATTACCAGTTTATATTGAGATTGTAATTATGTATCATCAAGAGCGATGTTCTCCAATTATGGATTAAAGTTAAGTATTCCAGAAGCTATGTACTATTTTTGGCTACTATAATTACTTTACCTTGTTCCAGACCTCACGCCAGTCTGCGTGAGCTTAAACGCGTGCATTTCGGCCCCCTCTAGCAACACGGTGTTGGATCTTCTGCCAACACATCATTAATAAATGCGGGTGGACAGTTACCATATATTGTTGCTCGATAATTGATACAGACAAAAGTCGTGCATCACACAAAGTGCTAGCTAAAGACGAAGAGTTTGATATCGGAGAGGAATTTGTGGCCGCATGAAAGGAGTCACAAGAACGATTACACCCCTGCATCCCTCCCACCCCACCCTCTTCCTCCAAAAAAGTAAGTGATTTGGACTAAGTTTTGATATGTCGAAGGAAGCTTTACCCAATATATTTCAGATAGGGCCCTTGGTAAAACCTAGGTATCTAATTCAGACGACATTTTTCAGAACGTAGATGCAGGAGTCCCCGATTTCCGCACAGGTATACACTAAGGTGACAAATGTCATGGGATGATTCTTAACACAGTGCCAGCAACTCGACGTGGCATGAACGCCAAAAGTCGTTGGAAGTTCCCTGCAGGAATACTGAGCCATGATGCCTCTGTAACCGTCCATAATTGTGAAAGCGTCGCTGGTGCCGGTTTTTGTGAAGAAAATGGCCTCTCAATTATGCCCCAAAAACGTTCGATGGGATACATGTCGGGTGATCTGTGTGGTCAGAGTGTTATTCAAACCAATAGTGAGCACTAGTGGCCTGGTGACAGGGCGCGTTGTCATCCATAGAAATTCCATCGTTGTCTGGGAACAAGAAGCCCTTGAATGGCTGCAGATGGTCTCCAAGTGTCCGAACATAACTATTTCCGGCCAATGATCGGTACTGTTGGACCAGAAGACCCAGTCTATTCCATGTAAACACAGCCCTCACCATTATGGAGTCACCACCAGCTTGCACAGTGCCCTGTTGACAACTTGGGTCTGTGGGTTCGTTTGGGCTGCGACATACTCGAACCATACCATCAGCTCTTACCAGATGAAATCGAGACTTATCTGACCAGGCCATGGTTTTCCAATCATCTAGGGTCAAAACAATAAGATCACAAGCCCAGGAGAGGCGCTGCGGGCGATGTCGTGCTGTTAGGAAAGACACTGGCGTCGGTCATCTGTTGCCGTAGAGCATTAAAGTCAGATTTCGCAGCACTGTTCTAAGGATTTCGTCGTAGGTTCCACAATGTTTTCTGTGGCTGTGTCACGCGGTATTGTTTGCTATACTTTGTGTACGCGATACTTCCGCCATCAGTATACGACTATAGCTCTATCCCATGAGTTTTAAAATTTGTATTTCTCTTCAGTTTGACAATGAATATTCTTGTACCCACAGAGGATTGTTAGTAGGCGAGCAAACTCACAGGTTTGGGGGATGTGTACCAGCTTACCATTGCGGTGGTTTTGACCAAATACGGATGGAGACCGGAATGAACGCAGAGTATTGGCCATATTCCAAAACCACACATGCCCATGGTCTAATGGGTGCCTAGTGCATTTTTTAAAAGACTCACAGATCTGTTACGGGAGCCTTGAGGCCATTAAGGTTGTGCTTACGCCTGGGTTCAAAGTGGCCCAGACACTGGTAGGTACTGAGAAGGTTGTGAGTTACAGGGAAACAATGGACACGTTCCACAACTGCATGCCTGGTACTGTAATGTGAGCGCAGAACAGTCCGTGAATGACTGTCAAACCCATCATAAGCTAAACACTGAGAATCGCAAATGTATTCCAAAGAAAGTCCAAAAACGCGGTAGAGTTGTTGTCGCAATATCGGAGCTCAAAAAAGGTGAAGAAATGCTCCCATCGAAGCACAAAACGGCGAATATGCTCCCGTTTGAAAGACTGTAAAAATTGGGATACCCACTGTATCATTCTACCTTTTTCGGCACTTTTAAAATTTTTCACAAAAATTTTGCCATGTGAAAATTTCGCACTTTTATATGCTGAGAGAGAAGGAGACAGGTGCAGTGGGAAAGAGACGGAAAATTGATAAATACTAGAAGAGAATAGAGAATGGTTGTGGCATAGAGAAGAGAAAGAGACAGTGTGAGAGAAAGAGAGGGACACGGTGCCAGTGGAAAATAGTTGAGTGACAGCACATTTCGAGGAAACGTGTAGAGACGGTACCAGTGGCAGAGGAATAAAGAGAAGGAGCAGGTGGAGGTGGGTGAGAGGCACTGACGATGAGAGACAGAGTCCGACAGTGATAAGGAGGAAGTTGGAGACAGTGACGGTCAGAGGAAAGTGTAGCAGTAGGAAAGCAACGAATTAACCTTGGCTATGAGAAACGAGACTGTGACAGAGATACACAACGAGATAATGACAATGACTTGGGCTGAACGAGCGAGTGAAAATGAGGAAGTGGCAGTGGAATGTTATGAGCGAGCTATAGGCAGGGGAGTTTGTGGGAGTGAGAGGTGAACTACATGATAAAAAAGCGCGAATATGTTCGCATGAAAAAATATTTGCGAAAATTTTTAAATGTCTCGAGAAAGATAGAATGTGTCAGCTGGTATCCCAATTTTTATAGTCTTTAACCGGGGGAATATTCACCATTTCGTGCTTCGATAGGAGTATTTTTCCGCCGGTTGGCATATATCTGTAATCACAAGCGAGTTTGTGCAAGCCCAAGTTGCTCCGCTTCCGCTCCTGCGACGTTGCAGCTGATAGCTGGGCGATGTAGTGCACGTGGTGCATTTGCCGCAACAAGGTGCGCCGGACGTAGTGCCACTCCGAGCGGCCCCCGCACCTGCAGTGCCGCCCCCGCCGCTGCCGCCCCCATCCTCAGCCCGCGGCGTGGGCCGAGCAGTGCGCTCGGCAAACACAATCTCGGCCTCCCCGCCACTGCGCGGCTCGCGTCGATATCGGCTGCGGCTGCCGACTGCAGATATTAACTCCGGCGCGAGCTCTGCCGGCCGATTACCGAGCGCACTGCAGCCGCTACACAGCTGCCTGTTAAACAGCACATTTTTCTACCCGACATATTCGGAGTTTTTCCATGACGGATCTGTAGAATCCTTGCCGAACTGAATGGGACTCCGACAAAAGTGCATAAACACTCACCTAATATACGAATACCTATGGCGCCATAGACAGAATCCTCTCGTAACTCGGTCTGTAGGATTACATGTATGCTAAGGCATTCACAGGTAGTATACACTGAGTCCAAGATGACAATGCTTCGTAAGCGACATGTTGTGATTTTACTATTTTTCGCTACCTAAATTTTCGGTTCAAATGGCTCTGAGAACTATGGGACTTAACATCGGTCATCAGTCCCCTAGGCTCAAAACTACTTAAACCCAGCTAACCTAAGGACATCTCACACATCCACGCCCGAGGCAGGATTCGAACCTGCGACCGTACCAGCAGAACGGCTCCGGACTGAAGCGCCTTGAACCGCTCGACCACAAAGGCCGGCTTAAACTTTCGGTCACGTCACAGATGTGGTTAAGCGTCGTGGCTTCAGCATTTGCTTGTTTCATCAAAGCGCGCGTGTGTGTGTGCGCCTTTCGTCGTTCCATGAATTATTCAACTAAAGACTGCCGTAGTATGAATACGGGGCACTTCTATCTTGGACATGCTGTGTAACTAGCTGAACGGAATGGTTGAATGTGGATTTTTCACTATCCATCTTGATTGCATTTTTTTTATTAGAAAAATCATGGGTTTCGGTTCAACATAAATCATCCACAGATCAAATTGTATCGGTTGCAAATACATTTACCTGTCAGTAAATGTTTTGTAGTAGGGTTTTCTCAGATCTCGGGATTGTTCATATTTAACCATAACCAGCCTTTTTACAAATTAGTGTAATCAAGATTGTCAGTGAAAAATCTGCTTTCCATAGACCAGTAACTGTGATCTCACTCCAAGAGCATTATGCCAAGTTTTCCAAAGTGGTTGAGAGTAGTCCAAATGGTCTAGACTTCCAATGTTTCGCTAAGGGGTTCCCCGTGAGCCTCCGCAGGCCGGTTGTTATACGGTATGGACTCGTAGTAAATAATTTCCTTTTCGGCAGACGATTATCCATGGTTGGACAGTGTGACACTTTGGAAAACACCTACAGCTGTTACACTACTACCTGCTTCATTCTACAAGAACATCATCGTGAACTGAATAATACGAAAACGATAATAACTAAAATTAAATAATTTTCGTTGTTGTATAATGACATAATGAACTGAAACGACTAGTTCAATACAGAGTTCATTGAGCAGCAGGGCGTCAATAAATCGTTATATGCTTTATTGTGTGACTTGTATCGGCTAGCGCTACTTTGAGGTACAGAACGTAGCACTCGAAATACACAGATCAAAAAAAAGTTTTCAATCAGTTCGGTTCCGAGAGATCCGGAACCTGTACAGCTAATTAGGAAAGAGGTCAACATAAACATAATTTCCGCCCTTTTTATTGCTCATGAAAACCACACATTGCATGTTGTACCACAATACAGCGAGGCCTTCAGAGGTGGTGGTCCAGACTGCTGTACGCACCAGTACCTCTAATCCCCGGTAGCACTCCTCTTGCAGCGATGCATGCTTGTATTCGTCGTGGCATACTATCCACAAGTTCATCAAGGCACAGTTGGTTCAGATTGTCCCACTCCTCAACGGCGACTCGGCGTAGATCCCTCAGAGTGGTTGATGGGTCACTTCGACCATAAACAGCCCTGTCCAATCTATCCCAGGCATGTTCGATAGCGTTCATGTCTGGAGAACATGCCTGCCACTCCAGTCGAGCGATGTCGTTATACTGAAGGAAGTAATTAACAAGATGTGCACGATGGAGGCGCGAAATGTCGTCCATAAAGACGGATACCTAGCCAATATGCTGCCGATATAGTAACACTATGGGTCGGAGGATGGCATTCACGCATCATGCATCCGTTACGGCGCCTTCCATGACCACCAGCGGGGTACGTCGCCCCCACATAATGCCACCCCAAAACAGCAGGGAACGTCCACCTTGCTGCACTCGTTGCACAGTGTGTCTAAGGATTTCAGCCTGACCGCGTTGCCACCAAAAACGTCTCCGGCGATTGTGTGGTTGAAGGCATAGCGACACTCATCGGTGAAGAGAAAGTGATGCCAATCATGAGCGGTCCAATCGGCATGTTGTTGGGCCCATCTCTACAGCGCTGCAAGGTGTCGTGATTGCAAAGATGGACCCCGCCATGGACGTCGGGAATGAACTTGCGCATCATGCATCCTATTGCGCACAGTTTGAGTCTTAACACGACGTCCTGAGGCTGCACGGAAAGCATTATTCAACATGGTGGCGTTGCTGTCAGGTTTCCTTCGAACCCTAATCTGTAGGTAGCTGTCATCCAATGAAGTAGTAGCCCTTGGGCGGCCTGAGCGAGGCATGTAATCGACAGTTCCTCTCTCTCTGTATCTCCTCCATATCCGAACAACATCACTTTGGTTCACTCCGAGACGCCTGGACACTTCCCTTGTTGAGAGCCCTTCCTGGTACAATGCGGACGCGATCGAAACGCGGTATTCACCGTCTAGACGTGGTTGAACTACTGACAGCACGAGCCGTGTACCTCTTTCCTGGTGGAGTGAATGGAACTGATCGGCTGTCCGACCACCTCTATCTAACAGGCGCTAATCATCCATGGTTGTTTACATCTTTGGGCGGGTTTAGTGACATCTCTGAGCAGTCAAAGGGAAACTGTCTCTGATACGATATCAATCTTCAAGAGTTCTGGGAACCGGGGTGATGCAAAACTTTTCTTTATGTGTGTATATTAGGTGGAACAAAAATGCGCAAGCTGTCTAGAATGAAACTTATCGAAAGATATCATTTATATCAGGCTGTCAGGTTAAAATAAGTGCTTTATTCAGCACTTAAGCCCTGTTATGAGCTTTAGCACATTTTGAGGTGCACAAATGAATGTGGACACATCCTCATAGCAAATATATTACCTATATACGTTGTTGTTGTTGTGGTCTTCAGTCCTGAGACTGGTTTGATGCAGCTCTCCATGCTACTCTATCCTGTGCAAGTTTCTTCATCTCCCAGTACCTACTGCAACCTACATCCTTCTGAATCTGCTTAGTGTATTGATCTCTTGGTCTCCCTCTACGATTTTTACCCTCCACACTGCCCTCCAATATACGTTGTAGAATGATATCCTCGAAATCGATAGTTGTGTTCAGGAAAGTACCTGTTCTAACCACATAACCTGGAGTAAATGTGTTTCTTTGGATTTATCGAAACTGTGATGCCCACGTAATCACATTTTACACCTTTATGTACTGCGTACAGTAGAGGATCAGTTCAGAGATGATGATTGCATCAGCAGGACAATGCATCCGTCATCATACATCATCATTGTTACAGTGGTTTTGGACATTAATCTGCCCTGAGTTTCGACTTCAACCCAGTGGAAGAGCTTTAAAACAAGAACGTCGGCCGCTCCAGACCCCAGCGCCAAACAGCACTACCATTTCTGGTTTCAGCTCTTGAGGAAGAATGGACTCCAGACCATGACAGGCTCTACAGAAAATGATACCTCACTGAAAGTGCCCCTAGCTGAGTTCGAGCTAAGGATGGATGCATCCAACAGGTGTGGGGATACTTTTGATCAGATACTGAACATATAATATATGGGTACTCCGAACAATCTGTGGCCTAGAGAACCGTGCAGATGAAAGGGTTGTCGCACGCAACAGTGCAAAATAAAGACCGATCGTCTTAGATCTCGAGACTTTTGAAGATTCCCGCCGCAGGCCGAGGCGAATCATGTCCTTTTTTGAATCATATCTTTTTTTGGTGGTGAGATGATGTTGCATACCAATACTTGTTAAGAAAATATTTTTGGAAATATATGGAGCTGGGGAACGCGTGCTCAATTATTTGAGCATTACAAACCACGGAAGACTAGCAACGAGACCAGCGCGTAATAGGATTTTTGTAATTTTTTATGTTCGTAGTACGTGAAGTTCAGAAATCAGATATAATCCATAGAAGACGTTCGAAGTAAATCTCAAAAATTCTTGAGAAAATTCACTGAAGTCTTACGAGCTTTAACACTGTAAAGCAAGCTTCTTTTCTTGACAGAATCCTATCCTGCCATGCTTCGATTTCCAGCTGACGCGGTGCATGATCTACGAGCATTTCCGTGAGGTGTAAAATACATAATAATGGAAACGACTCAGTAGGCTCGAGAATGGTAATCGCTGGACCGCTTGTTCGAGTCCCGATTTCAGTCGTTACTTTATTCGTCTTTTTTCATTCATTCGAACACCTTCTTTTGTACATAAGTCTTCAAATATATGCTGATTAACACATTCAAAATTGCCATTTTTATAAAAAATACATTCTCCATCTTTCCAATTAAATTCCGCACACAAAAATACAGTTTTAATTGCAAATATAAATTCTTAATTAGTGACCTTAAACAAAATATTGTTAATTAGGATTGTTTAAATTAAAAAAAATAGAAACTCAATTTTTTCATCCTCTGGTGTTTTACGCTTCACGGAAATGCTCATGGCACTTGTATTTAAAAATTTAGCACAGTTTGGAAACGAACTAGCGTCGTCCATGTTGTAGACGAGCATTCTACTACAGAGCGACACGACTCGTCAGCAAAACGATTTTGCTTTAGGTAACTAAAGACAACTGGAAAATTTCGTAGTCAATTTTCTCGAGAACTTTTAAGAGTTGCATCAAGATGATTTGGGCGTCTGGTATCTGAGTTCCGAACTTCACATATCATAAATATAGAAAAACACAAAAATAGGACTGGCATGCGGTCTCCTTCTCAAATCAAGTGGTTATGATTCCAGAGAAAATGTGTATTTCAGTATCATGTTAAGCAAATTTATTTCGAACATTTACAGCTTCCTCGATGGCGACATTATCATACTACAAGGTTCAGTCAGAGGCTGGCAACAATAACTGTTTCATGAAAAAACTTAGCCTTTTAAATGAGTTTCATTAACTTTCAGTCCAATTATTTATAGCACCAAGAAAATAGTCCTGCGAATGACAGCACAACAGCGTAATATCCCAGATTTAGAAATATGCAGAAATAAAATGGCCGTGTCCTTCCAAATGTGATTTTTTACGTCCTATTAGGAACAATATAAACGTATACTCTATTTTATTGTAATTTTGGTCACCAGCCTGCTGTATTTATTATTTTTGACCATCCTCAATCGACTTAAATACACTGCTGGCCACCGTAAATGCAACACCCTGAAGGAAGCATCCGAATCAAGTGAAATTTACACCATGGGTTTGCAGCGATGAGATATGCAACTGATTAGAATTTCAGCGCAGACGCACATCACGCGCGCCTGTGGCGCCACCTCATAGCGCCATTTGAGACTTGGCGATTTCGACGAGTGTACGTTCGGCACGTGTGTTTACCTTGTGGTTGTTTCACAAGGCGATCAGTTATGCCTCGTAGACAACAGCGAACATCTTTTGATCAAGTATCCGAGTTCGACAGAGGAAGGATAGTGGCTTACCGAGATTGTGGATTATCATACAGAGAAATCGCTAGTCGTGTTGGACGAAACCGAACAACTGTAATGCGGATATGTGACCGTTGGATGCAGGAGGGTACGACGGACCGACGTGGTCGATCCCATTCACCTCGGTGCACCACTGCACGTGCTGATAGGCAAATTGTGCGCATGGCAGTGACGGATCGCTCAGTGACATCCCGAACCATAGCACAGCACATTGCATCTGTAACGCATCATCCAGTGTCTGCGCGTACCATTCGACGCCGTTTACAGCAGAGTGGTCAGTCCGCAAGACGTCCATTGCTTCGTCTACCATTGACGCAGAACCACAGACGTCTCCGTCGCCAATGGTGTGATGACAGACGGATGTGGACGGCAGAATGGAATAACGTTGTCTTTACTGACGAGGCAGCTTCTGTCTGCAGCACCACGATGGTCGGATTCGAGTGTGGAGACACCGTGGAGAGAGGATGCTGGACAGCTGCATTATGCACCGCCACACTGGTCTTGCACCGGGTATTATGGTATGGGGCGGTATTGGATATTACTCTCGCACGCCTCTAGTACGCATTGCCGGTACTTTAAATAGCCGGCGCTACATATCCGAGGTGCTGGAGCCAGTTGCCCTTCCTTACCTTCAGGGCTCGGCCACAGCCATATTTCAACAGGATAATGCGCGACCACACGTGGCGAAATCATTACAATTACAGAAAAAATTCATGGTTTATTCAAGAGGAAAAGATGCACAAACTGAGCAACTCAATAAGACGTTGGTCCACCTCTGGTCCTCATGCATGCAGTTATCCGGCTTGGCATTGATTGACGGAGTTTTTGGATGTCCCCCAGAGCGATAGCGTGCCATATTTTGTCCTCCATGAGCGTTAAATCGTCAAAATCCCGAACTGATTGGAGGGTCCTGCTCATAATGCTCCAAACGTTCTCAATTGGTGAGAGATCCGGCGACCTTGCTACTCAAGGTAGGGTTGGGAAGACACGGAGGCACGCAGCAGAAACTCTCGCCCTATGCGGACGGGCACTATCTTGCTGAAATGTAAGCCCAGGTCGGCTTACCATTTAGCGGAACAAAACAGTACGTAGAATATAGTCGTCGTAAATCTGTGCTGTGAGGCTGCCACGGAAGACAACCAAAGAAATCCTGCTATGATAAGAAGTGCCACCCTGGCTGTCGGCCCGTACGGCTGGCGGTAGTGAGGTTGGTACCCCAACGATGTCTGGGGCGTCTCCAGATACGTCCTCGCTTGTCATCGAGGCTTAATTCGAAGCGGGGCTCCTCATTGCAGACAATTCTACTCCAGTCAGTAAGACTCCAGACCGAAGAGAACACATTCTATGCTTCCGTTGGCTTGTGATGCGGGTTTTGGCTTCTTCCATCGTTGACTCCTGTGCACACAAGGTGTATCCATACATATTATAAAAATGAATGTACACATATGTAAGTATATATTATACGTTCCAGATCTCCTCTTAAACCAATCGACCAATGTAAACCAATCTTGGCACACGTATCACTTATTGTCTGGGAAAATCACTGTAGGGGTTACAGCCAACACCGTATTTCAAAGGAATGGGGCTGGGGGAGAGGGGGGGGGGTGTATTCTACCTAGTCTTTCTTCTTCCAGTATCTGAGAAAGAGAGCATTTAGTGACTTTCATGAAACCTTACGCATGGTGTTTTAATTTATACTCTTTACTATAATGGTGTCCAAAATCAAAGCAACAAACGGAAATTTTGCAAGGTTGCGTTTATTTTGCCACAAATCTGTATAATAAGGTGACAGTACAGTAGAAAGAATGTAAAGAATTCAGAACGTAATCAACTGCAACATGTATAACGGTAGACAAAAATGTTCTTCGTTTTTTGCCAACTTGACGGATTTGCACACACTTTCTAACAGCTGGTTAATGTGCTCAGTATAGAGTGTGACAGCCTCTGGCACAAATACATGTTCTGAATGATGTCATCAACCAAATGATGAGGCAATAACGCCCATTCTTCCTGCAGAGCTTCTCGCAAATCCTGGAGAGTGGTTGGTGGATGCTGACCTGCTGCAACCCGTCTTCCTACTGCAATCCAGACATACTATATTGGATTTTAATAGGGAGAGCGAGGAGGTCACGCTATAGGTGCAATATCTTCCGTTTCTCAAAAAAAAAAAAAATCAACCATCCGTGCTCTACGAGGTCGAGCATTATCGTCCATCACAGCACCTCGCAACAACCGCGCATGACATCCGAAGATTTCCTCACGGTACCTGCCAGCAGTCAAATCTTTCTGATTCATCTGTTCCATTTCATGAAGAGGTGTTCGAGTGGTCAACATAATCCCTACGCACACCATTAGGGATCCTCCTCGAAATTGGTCTCTTTTCACAATATTTGGATCCCGAAATCGTGTTCCACGTGCCTTCCAGATGCGAATCCGTCAAGAAGCACTCTAGGACCAAATCGAGAAGGTTGGCCCCACCGTTCGACCGTCCAGGTGGCATGTTGACTTCGCCACTCTAGTCGTTCCCTTCGGTGAAGACACACCAAATAAAAACAGACAGGAGATCTCCAAAAATAAAGGCCACTCTGCTGAAACCTTCTGTACACCGTTTGCCTCCATACAAAACGTCCAGAGAATGTTGCGACGTCAGATGCCAGTCGCAGTGCAGTACTAAGGCGGTACCGTCGTATCCTTACAGCCAAATAATGGTCCACCCTTTCCGATGTCACACGTGGTTGGTCCTCTCCTGGTGTCGTGGATATAGTTTTGGCCTCTATAAAGTGTGTCTCATCCGAGAAACTACAGAACAATTTACATTAAGCCATCGGGACACAACAGGTTGCGACTCTCCTGCTTCCATTCTGCCTATGGGCCCTCCACAGCTGAGACTCTGCCCGTGTTCCCTGTTCCATGCTGCACCGTCTGTGATTGTGCACACTGCGATTGTGGATGTGTCACTACCGCCCCCGTTTGATAGATGCCCTGATGTCATTGCAGGCGGAATGCCATCATCCGTGCAGAACACGATCGTAACGAGTTGTATTGACAGATTGTATCACTAATCGTGAATTGGATCAAGGACGGGGAGATAGTAGTTTCTTGCTTTAATTTTGGAGAACAGTGTACTTACTATATTTGAGACACGCTTTGCAGACGGTATTCACATACGTCATTGAATGTACCTCCATAATTAATGCCAAAGAAACTGGTATAGGCATTCATATTCAAGTACAGAGATATGTAAACTGGCAGAGCACGGCACTGGGGTCGGCGACGCCTATATAAGACAAGAAGCGACTGGCGCAGTTCTTAGATCAGTTACTGCTGCTACAATGGCAAGTTATCAAGATTTAAGTGAGTTTTAACGTGATGTTATAGTCGGCGCAAGAACGATGGGGCACAGCACCTCCGAGGTAGCGATGACATGGGGATTTTTCCGTAGATCAGTGCGGCCGGAAAAAGATCCTGCTAGAAGGGGGCCAAAGAAGACTAATCGTTCAACGTGACAGAAGTGCAACCCTCCCACAAATTGCTGCGCCATCAACAAGTGTCAGCGTGCGAACCAATCAAGGAAACATCATCGATATGGTCTTTCGGAGCCGAAGTTCCAGTAGTGTACCCTTGATGACTGCACGACACAAAGTCTTACGCCTCGCCTGGGCCCGTCGACACCGACACTGGCCTGTTGATGACTGGAAACATGTTGCCTGGTCGGACGAGTCTCGTTTCAAATTGTATCGAGCGGATCGACGTGTACGGGTATGGAGACAACCTCATGACCCCATGGACTCTGCATGTCAGCAGGTGACTGTTCAAGCTGGTGGAGCCTCTGTAATGGTGTGGGACGTGTACAGCTGGAGTCATATGGGACCCCTCAAATGTCTAGATACGACTGTGACAGGCGACTACCTAAGCGTACTGCATGTTCACCTGCATCCGTTCATTTCCATTTTACATTCCGATGGTCTGGGGCAATTCCAGCAGAATAATGCGATACTGCACACGTCCAGAATTGCTACAGAGTGGTTCCAGGAACACTCTCCTGAGTTTAAGCATTCCGCTGGCCCCAAACTCCCCATACATGAACAATACTGAGCATATCGGGGATGCCTTGCAACGTGCTGTTCTGTTCAGAAGAGACCTTCACTCCCTCTGACTCTTACGGGTTTATGGACAGCCCTGCAGGATTCATCGTGTCAGTTTCCTCCAGCACTGCTTCTGACATTAGTCGAGGCCATGCCCCATGGCGTGATGCGGCACTCCTGTGTGCTCGCGGGGGCCCTACACGATATTAGGCAGGTGTATCTCTTTCATTGGCTGTTCATATAGCAGGTACCAATAGGTTAATTTTAACACTCGTTAAAATTGCTAGTATTCACTAGCAATCATACCAGAGCCAGCTGATTCAGTGACAAATATATGAATATACCACAATGCCTCCTACGCAGACTACGCAGAACCACAGTTCATTCCCTTCACGAAACCTTTCGCAAGGAACACTCTTACACATACACGAGATGTGGCCTAGAACACAAATTGGAATTAGTAACACTGACCGATGGTCATGCGCTCAAACATTGGTAGGCGCGGTACTATTTCATGCCTCATTTCATATAACATAGGCACGGCCTTACAGAACCAAATACTCCCAATTAGAAACCAACACTGAACTCCACTTAGGTAAGAATGAGCCGCGGCTTGCAGGATTCCAGCCAGGGCGTTTTTGCCTCGCACCGACAAAGACAATCTTCGAGGTTTGCAGAGTTGACCAGGAACTTGTCGACCAGGTGGCACGCAATGTCTGTCTGTCATTGCACTGACCGTCACTAGCAATTCTTAAGAGACCCGGACAGGCTTGCCGACTACCGATTTAACCTTACACCGTTCCTCGAGACACTCGGCGGAGTCCCCGAAAAGCGACAATTTGCCAGCCACTTGGCCCTCAGACAACTGGCCTCTCCAGACCCCGCCAAACCAACAACACACATACCTAGACCAAATAACTTAGCTCGCGAAACACGATCAACTCGACATTGGTGCCGGTGGAAAGCCATACCGCCCATATTAGAGGCGTCACAACTCAACCCGTTCGTGCTTGGGATTGAAATACTCACCAGCCCTCGGGGCTCGGCTTACGACACTTGTAACGTCACTACCTCACCTATCCGACACAACGCACACTGACCTCATGACCCGGCGTTACAGGAAGAAAATTATCACAGATAATGCGAACTTTGCCAGCTAAAAGTGGTCTCAAAGAGTATCAAACATAGGCATTGTTAACGGTGGTAAAGAACATATAACGGTAAGTAAAATCTAATGGGAATCCGTGGATGAACGAAGACATTCTTTTCCTTAGACGCTAATGAGAATATTTAGAGAATCGGCATTTGTGACTGATTATGGAAGGATTCTACTGTCAGTAATGTCTATCTTCCGTAAGGGTCGCGAAAGACACCCTCCGCGATGCACCGATGACTTATGGAGTATGTATATTGACGTAGACTAATTCGATGAAGAAATTTCAGAGAATATCGTCTGGAGTGCAACATTGCATGGAAGTAAGTTATGAACTACGGGATAGCTGGTAACGTAGAGGCTAGAAGCGTTTGAGATGTGGTGTAGAAGAAATATGCTGAAAATTTAAATGGAGAGATAAGAGCTGACCAAATTCTTTCTTAGAAGGAGCTGTTATACGAAAGAGTACGAGGGGAGGGAGGAAGGTCAGAAATATATAATGTAGCGAATATACAATGAGGTGACAAAAGTCATAGGGTAACAACGTACACATATATAGATGATTTTAGAATCACGTACACAAGGTTTGGAAGGGCAGTTCAGTGGCGGAGCTGTCATATCTATACAGGTGGTTCGTGTGAAACGGTTTCCGACGTGACTGCGAGTACACGACGTGAATTAACAGACTTTGAACGCGAAATGATAGATGAGGCTAGACGCATGGTACATTCCATTTCGGAATAACTGCAGGAATCAATGTGGGACGTACGACGAACGAATCCGTTAGGACAGTGAGGCGAAATCTGGCGTGAGGCGAAATCTGGCGGTAGTAGGCTATGGCAGCAGAGGACTGACGCGAGTGCCTTTGGTAACAGCACGACACCTGGACAGCCACATTGTCCGACATGAATTCCATCTAACATTCATTGGGTGTAATCGAGAGGTCATTTCGCGCACAAAATGCTGCACTGGCAACACTTTCGCAACTATGGGCAGCTATAGAAGAAACATGACTCAGTATTTCCAGTGACTCGTTGAATCTATGCCACATCGAGTTGCTGCGTTAGCCGGGGAAAAGGAGACCCGACACAATGTTAGGAGGTGTCCCATGACTTTTGTCACCTCAGTGTGTAGAAGAAACAATATTTACAACTTACTGCTGAGGGTGTTAGGTGTAAGTGAGGTGAAGAGATTAGCATAAAACAGGAATTCCTAGCACGTCGCATTAACCCCGACAAAAAACGACATCTACATCTGCATCATATAATCGAAAGTCCCGTACAACTATTAGTGGACATTAATACGGCTTATGTCTATTCTACGCCTTTATGACGGTCAGAACTCCGCCGAGGGCATTTTCAGTGAGGTGTCAGAATATTTGTTGAGAAATAGTAGCCATTCATTCCTCAGGAACCGGAAACAAAGAAGGTAGTAACGTTGGATGTGTTCCACTGGGTTCAGGTCGGGCTATGGGCAGGCCAGTGCATTTCGAGAATGTTACTGTCCACGAAACACTGCCTGAAAGATGCTGCTATATGTTAGGTTGCACTGTCATGCTGATATAGGTCCTCTACTGTAAGCCGTACACAGCTGTGAAATAAGTTCATATCGTTTCATATTTAGTGTTTCCTTAAGGGCAATACGGGAGCCACACGGTACCCACGAAAAGTACCCCTTTACGCTAACATTAACACCTCTGCGCTTTGCCACTGGCAGTACACATGTTGGCAGGAGCGTTCTCCAGGAATTCACCAACCCCAAAACCTTCCCTTGGATTCCCAGAGGCCAGAGAGATAGCATTATTCATCAGTACAAGTCAGTCGTTTCCAGGGATTCATAGTACAGTGGCGTCGTTCGTCACACCACCTCAAGCGACACCTTCAAGTAACTACAGAACTGAATGTGAGAAGCCCCGCTCCTTCTAACGCTCTGCACACACAGTCACTGTAGCAGGTTTAATGCTGGGAACACTTTGGAGCTCACGAGTGTTTCCTTCCTGTTGGTTTACCTTCGCTTTTCCACTTCACAATCATATCAGTAGACGTCGGTAGCAGTAGCAAGGTTGGGAAGCCGCAGATGGATCTGTTATTCATATGACATCCAATGACTAACCCATGTTCGAAGTAGCTCACCTATCCTGACTGACCGATTCTGCTGTTCCTGTTCTCTAATGACTGCACAATATTCCGCGCCTCCTTCTATAGTTGTGGATCCGTATTTAGTGACGTCTGGTAGTATGAAGTCCTCAGTTACATCGGACCAAGGATTCAAACATACAGTAAGTGCCCTTTTTACATCGCAGTTGCCTAAGAAATAAGAATAATGTTAATATGACAAATAGTTTAAAATAATTTCGCTGTCTGTAGAGGCAATGTGAGTTAATAGTGACAGTACCTCTACTTCTGCTGTTGCTGTCACTGATAATAATAATAATAATAATAATAATAATAATAATAATAACAATAATAATAATAAACCCCGTGGAGGCCCGGGAAAAGAATAGGCCTCCGGTATGTTCTGCCAGTCGTAAAAGGCGACGAAAAGAACAAACCACTAATAGGGCTAACCCCCCTTTTAGTGTGATTACTTGGTTCAGGACAGAACTAAAGAAGCCTCGGACAAGCGCCGTCATGGTCGGGGACGACGCTTGAACCCTATGCCCGCCCACAATGGTAATGACACTGCTAGCCAACTGGAAAATGATTTAAATCCAAATAGAGGTGTTTTGCAGGATATGCTTCCTGCAACCACCCTAGAAGGAAAACAAAGACAGAGGATGAGATGGTGAGATGAAGTTAATCGACACCTCATGTTCTGTTATTACCAAGCAACAAACCTAGGAACCAACACAACTGGATACAGATCACAAGTATACACAACATTTATTACCAGATACCCAGAATTAAAATTTTTAACAGAACAACGTCTAGCTGATCAGATTCGTGTAATAATAAAAAATAACAGGATACCCCAGTCAGAATTAGAAAACATCAAACAACAAGTACAACAAATACTGGAACAAAATAATGTGCAATTAGAAGAAGAAGAAAATACAGTAATGGACTCAAACATCCCAGAGCAAACAAACAAAGAACAACACGCATCAATTAAACAATCAGAGGAAAATGAAATTTTAAGACAGCCACCAGCACAAGCACAAATAGAACACGAAGTGACACACATGTTAGATATAGAAGAAAAATTTCAGTTGACATATATAGAATACAAAGACACAAATACAGACATTAGACCATTCTTGCATAGACCACCAAATAGCCCACAAGTCGAAACAACAATAAAAACTATCAACACAATCATACACAACAAAATAAATGAATACACAACTATGGAAGAGTTACAACTACTGGTTTATGTAGGAGCACTCACTACACTAAATATACACACTAGGCAGATATCAGAACCAACCAACACACAGAAGAAACCCACAAAACCAGCATGGCAACACAGGCTACAGATCAGAATAGAAAAACTGAGAAAAGACATCGCACAGTTAACACAATTTATAAGAAATGAAATATCAGACAAAAAACGAAAAAGGTTAGGTAAAATCTCACAACAAGAAGCAATAGAGCAATTAGATGAAAAGAAGCAAAAATTACAAGCTTTGGCGAAACGACTTAGAAGATACAAAAAAAGTGAAAATAGAAGGAAACAAAACCAAACATTCAACACAAACCAAAAGAAATTTTACCAAACAATAGATAACACACACATAAAAATAGACAATCCACCAAACATAAGAGACATGGAACACTTCTGGAGCAACATATGGTCAAACCCGGTACAACATAACAGGCATGCACAGTGGATACAAGCAGAAACAGATACATACAAGATGATACCACAAATGCCTGAAGTGATAATTTTGCAACAATAAGTCACCCGAGCAATTAATTCTACGCACAATTGGAAAGCCCCTGGAAATGATAAAATAGCAAATTTCTGGCTAAAGAAGTTCACCTCAACACATTCACATCTAACTAAATTATTTAACAGTTACATGGCAGACCCATACATATTCCCTGATACACTTACACATGGAATAACTTATCTGAAACCTAAAGATCAAGCAGCCACAGCAAACCCAGCTAAATATCGCCCCATAACATGCATACCAACAATCTACAAAATATTAACTTCAGTCATTACACAGAAATTAATGACACATACAACACAGAACAAAATTATAAATGAAGAACAAAAAGGCTGCTGCAAAGGAGCGCGAGGATGTAAAGAGCAACTGATAATAGATGCAGAGGTGACATATCAAGCTAAAACTAAACAAAGGTCTCTACACTACGCATACATTGATTACCAAAAAGCTTTTGATAGTGTACCCCACTCATGGTTACTACAAATATTGGAAATATACAAAGTAGATCCTAAATTGATACAGTTCCTAAACATAGTAATGAAAAACTGGAAAACCACACTTAATATCCAAACAAATTCAGATAATATCACATCACAGCCAATACAGATTAAGCGTGGAATATACCAAGGAGACTCATTAAGTCCTTTCTGGTTCTGCCTTGCTCTGAACCCACTATCCAACATGCTAAATAATACAAATTATGGATACAATATTACTGGAACATACCCACACAAAATCACACATTTGCTATACATGGATGATCTAAAACTACTGGCAGCAACAAATCAACAACTCAACCAATTACTAAAGATAACAGAAGTATTCAGCAATGATATAAGTATGGCGTTTGGAACAGACAAATGTAAGAAAAATAGCATAGTCAAGGGAAAACACACTAAACAAGAAGATTACATATTGGATAACCACAGCGACTGCATAGAAGCGATGGAAAAAACGGATGCCTATAAATATCTAGGATACAGACAAAAAATAGGAATAGATAATACAAATATTAAAGAAGAACTAAAAGAAAAATATAGACAAAGACTAACAAAAATACTGAAAACAGAATTGACAGCAAGAAACAAGACAAAAGCTATAAATACTTATGCCATACCAATATTGACCTATTCATTTGGAGTAGTGAAATGGAGTAACACAGACCTAGAAGCACTCAATACACTTACACGATCACAATGCCATAAATATAGAATACATCACATACATTCAGCAACAGAAAGATTCACATTAAGCAGAAAGGAAGGAGGAAGGGGATTTATCGATATAAAAAACCTACATTATGGACAGGTAGGCAATTTAAGAAAATTCTTTATAGAACGAGCAGAAACTAGCAAAATACACAAAGCAATCACTCATATAAATACATCGGCTACACCACTACAATTTCATAACCACCTCTACAACCCGTTAGACCACATAACATCAACAGATACGAAGAAAGTAAATTGGAAAAAGAAAACACTTCATGGCAAGCACCCGTATCATCTAACACAGCCACACATCGATCAAGACGCATCCAACACATGGCTAAGAAAAGGCAATATATACAGTGAGACAGAAGGATTCATGATTGCAATACAGGATCAAACAATAAACACCAGGTATTACAGCAAGCATATTATTAAAGATCCCAATACCACAACAGATAAATGCAGACTTTGTAAACAACAAATAGAAACAGTAGATCACATCACAAGCGGATGTACAATACTAGCAAATACAGAATACCCCAGAAGACATGACAATGTCGCAAAAATAATACATCAACAGCTTGCCTTACAACATAAACTTTTAAAACAACAAGTTCCTACATACAAGTATGCACCACAAAATGTACTGGAGAATGATGAATACAAATTATACTGGAACAGAACCATTATAACAGATAAAACAACGCGACATAACAAACCTGACATCATACTCACCAATAAAAAGAAGAAATTAACACAACTAATCGAAATATCCATACCCAATACAACAAATATACAAAAGAAAACAGGAGAAAAAATTGAAAAATACATCCAACTGGCTGAGGAAGTCAAAGACATGTGGCATCAGGATAAAGTTGACATCATACCAATTATACTATCAACTACAGGAGTCATACCACACAATATCCACCAGTACATCAATGCAATAGAGCTACATCCAAACGTATATATACAACTACAGAAATCAGTAATTATTGATACATGTTCAATTACCCGAAAGTTCCTAAATGCAATATAACACATACCATACAGTTAAAAGGAAGTGACGCCTGATCAAGGTCTGCGTCACTTTTCATTTTTAACCAGACTTAACGTCTGAGAAAGTAAAGAATAATAATAATAACAATAATCCCCGTGGAGGCCCGGGAAAAGAATAGGCCTCCGGTATGTTCTGCCAGTCGTAAAAGGCGACGAAAAGAACAAACCACTAATAGGGCTAACCCCCCTTTTAGTGTGATTAGTTGGTTCAGGACAGAACTAAAGAAGCCTCGGACAAGCGCCGTCATGGTCGGGGACGACGCTTGAACCCTATGCCCGCCCACAATGGTAACGACACTGCTAGCCAACTGGAAAATGATTTAAATCCAAATAGAGGTGTTTAGCAGGATATGCTTCCTGCAACCACCCTAGAAGGAAAACAAAGACAGAGGATGAGATGGTGAGATGAAGTTAATCGACACCTCATGTTCTGTTATTACCAAGCAACAAACCTAGGAACCAACACAACTGGATACAGATCACAAGTATACACAACATTTATTACCAGATACCCAGAATTAAAATTTTTAACAGAACAACGTCTAGCTGATCAGATCCGTGTAATAATCAAAAATAACAGGATACCCCAGTCAGAATTAGAAAACATCAAACAAGAAGTACAACAAATACTGGAACAAAATAATGTGCAATCAGAAGAAGAAGAAAATACAGTAATGGACTCAAACATCCCAGAGCAAACAAACAAAGAACAACACGTACCAATTAAACAATCAGAGGAAACCGAAATCTTAAGACAGCCACCAGAACAAGCACAAATAGAACACGAAGTGACACAGATGCTAGATATAGAAGAAAAATTTCAGTTGACATATATAGAATACAAAGACACAAATACAGACATAAGACCATTCTTGCATAGACCACCAAATAACCCACAAGTCGAAACAACAATAAAAACTATCAACACAATCATACACAACAAAATAAATTAAAACACAACTATGGAAGAGTTACAACTACTGGTTTATATAGGAGCACTCACTACACTAAATATACACACTAGACAGAGATCAGAACCAACCAACACACAGAAGAAACCCACAAAACCAGCATGGCAACACAGGCTACAGATCAGAATAGAAAAACTGAGAAAAGACATCGGACAGCTAACACAATTTATAAGAAATGAAATCTCGGAAAAAAAACGAAAAAGGTTAGGTAAAATCTCACAACAAGAAGCGACAGAGCAATTAGACGAAAAGAAGCAGAAATTACAAGCATTAGCCAAACGACTCAGAAGATACAAAAAAGTGAAAATAGAAGGAAACAAAACCAAACATTCAACACAAACCAAAAGAAATTTTACCAGACAATAGATAACACACACATTAAAATAGACAATCCACCAAACATAACAGACATGGAACACTTCTGGAGCAACGTATGGTCAAACCCGGTACAACATAACAGGCATGCACGGTGGATACAAACAGAAACAGACACATACAAGATGATACCACAAATGCCTGAAGTGATAATTTTGCAACATGAAGTCACCCAAGCAATTAATTCTACTCACAATTGGAAAGCCCCTGGAAATGATAAAATAGCAAATTTCTGGTTAAAGAAGTTCACCTCAACACATTCACATCTAACTAAATTATTTAACAGTTACATTGCAGACCCATACACATTCCCTGATACACTTACACATGGAATAACTTATCTGAAACCTAAAGATCAAGCAGACACAGCGAACCCAGCTAAATATCGCCCCATAACATGCCTACCAACAATATACAAAATATTAACTTCAATCATTACACAGAAATTAATGACACATACAACACAGAACAAAATTATAAATGAAGAACAAAAAGGCTGTTGCAAAGGAGCACGAGGATGTAAAGAGCAACTGATAATAGATGCAGAGGTGACATATCAAGCTAAAACTAAACAAAGGTCGCTACACTACGCATACATTGATTACCAAAAAGCTTTTGATAGTGTACCCCACTCATGGTTACTACAAATATTGGAAATATACAAAATAGATCCTAAATTGATACAGTTCCTAAACATAGTAATGAAAAATTGGAAAACCACACTTAATATCCAAACAAATTCAAATAATATCACATCACAGCCAATACAGATTAAGCGTGGAATATACCAAGGAGACTCATTAAGTCCTTTCTGGTTCTGCCTTGCTCTGAACCCACTATCCAACATGCTAAATAATACAAATTATGGATACAATATTACTGGAACATACCAACACAAAATCACACATTTGCTATACATGGATGATCTAAAACTACTGGCAGCAACAAATCAACAACTCAACCAATTACTAAAGATAACAGAAGTATTCAGCAATGATATAAATATGGCTTTTGGAACAAAAAAATGTAAGAAAAATAGCATAGTCAAGGGAAAACACACTAAACAAGAAGATTACATATTGGATAACCACAGCGACTGCATAGAAGCGATGGAAAAAACGGATGCCTATAAATATCTAGGATACAGACAAAAAATAGGAATAGATAATACAAATATTAAAGAAGAACTAAAAGAAAAATATAGACAAAGACTAACAAAAATACTGAAAACAGAATTGACAGCAAGAAACAAGACAAAAGCTATAAATACTTATGCCATACCAATATTGACCTATTCATTTGGAGTAGTGAAATGGAGTAACACAGACCTAGAAGCACTCAATACACTTACACGATCACAATGCCACAAATATAGAATACATCACATACATTCAGCAATAGAAAGATTCACATTAAGCAGAAAGGAAGGAGGAAGGGGATTTATCGATATAAAAAACCTACATTATGGACAGGTAGACAATTTAAGAAAATTCTTTATAGAACGAGCAGAAACTAGCAAAATACACAAAGCAATCACTCATATAAATACATCGGCTACACCACTACAATTTCATAACCACCTCTACAACCCTTTAGACCACATAACATCAACAGATACGAAGAAAGTAAATTGGAAAAAGAAAACACTTCATGGCAAGCACCCGTATCATCTAACACAGCCACACATCGATCAAGACGCATCCAACACATGGCTAAGAAAAGGCAATATATACAGTGAGACAGAAGGATTCATGATTGCAATACAGGATCAAACAATAAACACCAGGTATTACAGCAAGCATATTATTAAAGATCCCAATACCACAACAGATAAATGCAGACTTTGTAAACAACAAATAGAAACAGTAGATCACATCACAAGCGGATGTACAATACTAGCAAATACAGAACACCCCAGAAGACATGACAATGTCGCAAAAATAATACATCAACAGCTTGCCTTACAACATAAACTTTTAAAACAACAAGTTCCTACATACAAGTATGCACCACAAAATGTACTGGAGAATGATGAATACAAATTATACTGGAACAGAACCATTATAACAGATAAAACAACGCGACATAACAAACCTGACATCATACTCACCAATAAAAAGAAGAAATTAACACAACTAATCGAAATATCCATACCCAATACAACAAATATACAAAAGAAAACAGGAGAAAAAATTGAAAAATACATCCAACTGGCTGAGGAAGTCAAAGACATGTGGCATCAGGATAAAGTTGACATCATACCAATTATACTATCAACTACAGGAGTCATACCACACAATATCCACCAGTACATCAATGCAATACAGCTACATCCAAACATATATATACAACTACAGAAATCCGTAATTATTGATACATGTTCAATTACCCGAAAGTTCCTAAATGCAATATAACACATACTGTACAGTTAATAGGAAGTGACGCTTGTTCAAGGTCCGCGTCACTTTCCATTCTCAACCAGACTTAACGTCTGAGAAAGTAAAGAAACAATAATAATAATAATAAAGTACTAAGAACGAAGAAAATACTGGCAGTACCTGTACTACTGCTGTTGCTGCCACTAACAATAATAATATAATAATAGTAATGATAGTGGCAGATGTGAAAATAATTTGTAGGTGTACTAAATATTTTCTGATGTAGCTAGTTCCAAGGAGGGGAAATTTTAGAAGACTGAACTAAGAATATCGGGAAATGAGGAAGACCTGGTTGGAAAGAAGGATGCATGGGGGTAATGACAGTGTACATGGTGATCATTGTTGGTCATTATTGTGTTCTATTACCTTGTCAGTTCTGTAATAAAGGACGTTATTCAAGTCGGGCTCCTGTTACTGGGAAGGTCTTCGAGAAAGTGGGTAAGCGTTGGAGCATGAAAGAAAGTATCTTGGGAACGGGTGTTTATGGTTGGTTCAAATGGCTCTGAGCACTATGCGACTTTAACTTCTGAGGTCATCAGTCGCCTAGAACTTAGAACTAATTAAACCTTACTAACCTAAGGACATCACACACATCCATGCCCGAGGCAGGATTCGAACCTGCGACGGTAGCGGTCGCTCGGTTCCAGACTGTAGCGCCCAGAACCGCACGGCCACTCCGGCCGGCACGGGTGTTTATGCCATGCGACTTAGACAAGCGTTAAGGCCTATGAGAGATATGAGGGACTGTACATTAATAATGCAGCAGAGGAGACAGTGTAAGGAAATCTCTGTGCTTGTCTCCACGAAGCCACGTTTGTTGTGCATACTATGGTGAAATATGGTCAAAGATTCGGACATCACAAATATATCGAACGTAGGCATTCATAACGTGTTTCAGGCGCCCTGAGCCTTCTTGAGGACATCACTGTTATTAGTAATTGGATGTATAAGTGGTTGTACAAGCTTTTTTTTTTTCAATTCAAGAGAGAAGAGAGTTTTACATTTTTGTAGGACATGGTGAGATGCAGCTGCCTTCGTGCTCCCTGGAGTTACGTGCTCAGACCAATATAGATTTTCACCCAGACCCTAAGGTGAAGGAGAGTCTGATATTTGTTCTATTTAGAATTAAATATGATAGAAATTCCTGATATTTCGGGCTAATGAGCCTGTATGACCTAATGAACAACCAGTATCACTTGCGTTTAGTATGGCTTGAGCTTTAACTCCACATTCTATGCCCATTTGTGTAGTGCATACAGGTCAGTACTGAGATTCTCGACAGCTGTCTTCAGGTTTCAACAAGAGATCATCAATACACATGCGGTATTTGTGATAGTACAAAACTGATGACAATCATTGACATACAATGAAAAGATCTAATACCGAATCTCGGGATGCCTGATACAGATGCCTCTATTGACTTCATGGTGACGCACAAGAGGAGGCGTCACGTACGAGCGAAACCATTGCACTACACCTGCCGAGAAATTTAGACTGCTAAGGTTGGCAAGTAAAATGTCGAAGTCGACAGTGTATAAGTCGTCACTGAAGTCTAATCACGACATAGTTGCCTCCTGTGCATCCATAGGAAACCTCAGTTCAGCTGTTACTTTTATTAAAGCAGATATTGTGCTGCGATGTTTTCGGAAACCTGATTGTTCTTCTAGTAGGTTGTTTCTAGTTAAGTACTTTGAAAGCTGGTGATGGACTACATATTGTAAGGCGACGGACAGTAAAGGAAGAACGCAAATAGGTCAGTAATCAGAGGGTGCTGTGGCAACGTCCTATTTAGTATGTGGGTTAACTAGTGCCTGTTCCCAGGCCTAAGGGAAAACACTTGGTGTTAAAGGAGTGGTTGAAGATATCTGGTATAGTGGGCAGTGGTGGGCTAATAATCAGCTTCATGATTTGGATTGTGATGCCATCGTGTCCAGTAGATGCTGATTTGATACACACGTCGGCTATTGCAAGTAACATGTTTCAGACAGACGGTCGTTTACCCTCGTGAAGTGATCATCAACGCGTCTCTATTATGTCTGTAGTTCAGTTGTGGGTGTAGGTAATGTGAAGTACTGGGTCAGTTCTTCGAATCGGAAAATGGGATCAGCTGCAGTCTGTGCTTTGCCTATACCAATCCTGCATAGGTTTTTCCACATGGCAGTTGGTTTACTTCTGTCATAGGCGTTCATGTCTGTGCTTTGCCTATACCAATCCTGCATAGGTTTTTCCACATGACAGTTGGTTTACTTCTGTCATAGGCGTTCATGCAGTAAATGAAGCAGGCAAAAGGGAATACAAACGTCTCAAAAATGAGATCGACAGAAAGTGCAAAATGGCTAAGCAGGGATGGCTAGAGGACAAATGTAAGGATGTAGAGGCTTGTCTCACTAGGGGTAAGATAGATACTGCCTACAGGAAAATTAAAGAGACCTTTGGAGAGAAGAGAACCACTTGTATGAATATCAAGAGCTCAGATGGCAACCCATTTCTAAACAAAGAAGGGAAGGCAGAAATGTGGAAGGAGTATATAGAGGGTTTATACAAGGGCGATGTACTTGAGGACAGTATTATGGAAATGGAAGAGGATGTAGATGAAGATGAAATGGGAGATAAGATACTGCGTGAAGAGTTTGACAGAGCACTGAAAGACCTGAGTCGAAACAAGGCCCCGGGAGTAGACAACATTCCATTAGAACTACTGATGGCCTTGGGAGAGCCAGTCATGACAAATCTCTACCATCTGGTGAGCAAGATGTATGAGAGAGGCGAAATACCCACAGACTTCAAGAAGAATATAATAATTCCAATACCAAAGAAAGCAGGTGTTGACAGATGTGAAAATTACCGAACTATCAGTTTAATAAGTCACAGCTGCAAAATACTAACGCGAATTCTTTACAGACGAATGGAAAAACTGGTAGAAGCGGACCTCGGGGAAGATCAGTTTGGATTCCGTAGAAATGTTGGAACACGTGAGGCAATACTAACCTTACGACTTATCTTAGAAGAAAGATTAAGAAAAGGCAAACCGACGTTTCTAGCATTTGTAGACTTAGAGAAAGCTTTTGACAACGTTAACTGGAATACTCTCTTTCAAATTCTGAAGGTGGCAGGGGTAAAATACAGGGAGCGAAAGGCTATTTACAATTTGTGCAGAAACCAAATGGCAGTTATAAGAGTCGAGGGGCATGAAAGGGAAGCAGTGGTTGGGAAAGGAGTGAGACAGGGTTGTAGCCTCTCCCCGATGTTTTTCAATCTGTATATTGAGCAAGCAGTAAAGGAAACAAAAGAAAAATTCGGAGTAGGTATTAAAATTCATGGAGAAGAAGTAAAAACTTTGAGGTTCGCCGATGACATTGTAATTCTGTCAGAGACACCAAAGGACTTGGAAGAGCAGTTGAACGAAATGGACAGTGTCTTGAAAGGAGGATATAAGATGAACATCAACAAAAGCAAAACGAGGATAATGGAATGTAGTCAAATTAAATCGGGTGATGCTGAGGGGATTAGATTAGGAAATGAGACACTTAAGGTAGTAAAGGAGTTTTGCTATTTAGGGAGTAAAATAACTGATAATGGTCGAAGTAGAGAGGATATAAAATGTAGACTGGCAATGGCAAGGAAATCGTTTCTGAAGAAGAGAAATTTGTTAACATCTAGTATAGATTTAAGTGTCAGGAAGTCGTTTCTGAAAGTATTTGTATGGAGTGTATCCATGTATGGAAGTGAAACATGGACGATAACCAGTTTGGACAAGAAGAGAATAGAAGCTTTCGAAATGTGGTGCTACAGAAGAATCCTGAAGATAAGTTGGGTAGATCACGTAACTAATGAGGAGGTATTGAATAGGATCGGGGAGAAGTGAAGTTTGTGGCACAACTTGACTAGAAGAAGGGATCGGTTGGTAGGACATGTTTTGAGGCATCAAGGGATCACAAATTTAGCATTGGAGGGCAGCGTGGAGGGTAAAAATCGTAGAGGGAGAGCAAGAGATCAATACACTAAGCAGATTCAGAAGGATGTAGGTTGCAGTAGGTACTGGGAGATGAAGAAGCTTGCACAGGATAGAGTAGCATGGAGAGCTACATCAAACCAGTCTCAGGACTGAAGACCACAACAACAACAACAGGCGTTTCTCGCAGCTTGATTGACTGTTCAGCTTCTGCTTGTAAGCAACATGCGTTTCAGGTGTATGGCGTAGTTTTTAGGGTCGATGTGCAGCGTCTCTGACATTCATGAGCTGTTTTATTTCATCAGACAAGATGCAGGTTTCCTTCTTACTTTCCCAGCCTTAAAGGGAGCATATTTTAATTTTGTTAGAAAATCCATAAATTGTTTCGTTTTTGTCCGAGATGGGAACAGGAAACGTTAAAAAAAAAAGTTCAAATCTGTGTGAAATCTTATGGAACTTAACTGCTAAGGTCATCAGTCCCTAAGCTTACACAGTACTTAATTTAAATTATCCTAAGGACAAACACACACACCCACGCTTGAGGGAGGACTCGAAACCTCCGCCGGGACCAGCCGCACAGTCCATGACGGCAGCGCCACAGACCGCTCGACTAATCCCACGTGGCACTGGAATCGTTCCCTAAACTATTACTTGCGCCTCAGTACTCCGCAGTCCACCGTAAGGTGTTCAGAGGAGGGTATTTCTATTACTACTATCTGATCCCCCTCCACCCCTTCTCCTACACCCTGTGACATTTACGAATGGCGCATGACTTCGTATCAGGTCTGGTTTATAGGATTTTCTGGTTGTGTCATTTCGCGAGGCGTGTGTGGGAGGAAGTGACACGTTGTCCGACGCTTCCCAGAACGGACTCTCTCGGAGTTTGAGCAGCGAACATCTCTACGATACACGACTTCACCCTGAGAAAACACATAGTTCTTTATTGGATCTTGTCTTTCTCTCCTACTAACCCGACCCGGTAATGGTCTCAAACTGAAGAGCAATGTTCAACAATCGATCTAACATCTCTGCTATAGGTTAATTCTGTCCGGGATGAAGAACGTTTTCTTGAGATTCTTCCAATGAATCTCAGACTGGCATCCACTTTCACTACTGTTTATTTTATGTGGTCATTCCACCTTAGCTCTATCTGGATTGCTACTGCTAGATCTTTTAGCGTAGTTACTGGTTCCAATGATATGAAAAAACAGTAGTGGAATCGTAAGTAAGGGATTTCTTCGTCTATTTACTGGCAATACGTCATATTTTCTCACGTTCAGGGTCAAGAGCCATTCTCAGCACCCATCATCAGTGCTCTTCAGAGCTCTCTTCAGTTCGCTACCGTCCCCTGTCGTTGCTACTTTCTTATAGACAGTAGAGTATCCAGCAAATAGCTTCGTGGAAATTCCAACATTATCCAGAGTATGATTTATTTTATTTTATTTCTTTTTGAGACCTCATCCTTCTGCCTGGGTGGAATCCCTCTCCTGCACCAAAGTCTGCATCTTAGCTTAGCACTTGCAAACTATATCCTCAATTATTTGCTGGATGTATTTCAGTCTGTGTCTTCCCCTACAGGTTTTGCCCTCTACAGTCTCTGGTACCATTTAGTTCATTCCCTTACGTCTTAACACATGTCCTGTCATCCCGTACCCCTTTCTTACAAGTTTTGTCTATATGTTCCTTTCTTCCGTGATTCTGCGGAGAACACCCTTACACCTTATCTTATCAGTTTATCCATTTTTCACCATTATTCTGTAACTACACATCTCAGATACTTCGTTCCTCTTCTATTCTGGTTTAACCACAGTCCATGTTTACCTACGAGACGTAGATTCTCAGAGCATTTTTCCTGAAATTAAGTACTATGTTTTATCTCAGTAGACTTCTTTCGGCCAGGAAAAAGGCTTCTTTGCTAATCTGGGTTTTATGTCCTCCTTGCATCATCCGTCATGGATCATCGGTTATTTTGCTTCCGAGGTAGCATAGTTTTTAACTTCGTCTACTTCGTGATGTCCAATCCTCACGTTAAGTTTCTCGCTGTTCTCATTTCTGCTGCTTCTCTTTACGCTAGCCTTTCTCTGCTTTACTCTCAGAACCATGTTCTGTAGCCGGCCGGGGTGGCCGAGCGATTCTAGGCGCTACAGTCTGGAACCGCGCGACCGCTACGGTCGCAGGTTCGAATCCTGCCTCGGGCAAGGATGTGTGTGATGTCCTTAGGTTAGTTAGGTTTAAGTAGTTCTAAGTTCTAGGGGACTGATGACCACAGCAATTAAGTTCCATAGTGCTCAGAGCCATTTGAACCATGTTCTGTACTCATTAGACTGTTCACTTCTCTGAACAAATCCAGATCATTTATACATACTATAAACAGTGACAGTCCTATTACACTTCATCAGTGTCATCTTGAAATTACCTTTACATCTTAAAATAAGTTACGGAATTCAGGTAAGTGACACATACGACAGCCACCAGTATTTCGAGAGGTGCACACTTTGTTGCTTTCAAGGCATAAGCCAGGATGTGCATCTGCCGAAACTTCGGTTTTTATCGAAGATGTCAAGCGGTTGCATTCCTGTAAATTATTTGAACATTTTTTTACCTTTAAGAGCGATGTGTTCTGCCTTCAAGGAAGTCCCGTATCCAGCAACAAATCTGGTTCATTACTCGGTAAGCTTGCATTTATTCCCTCTAAACAACGGTACGGAACTGTGTTAAATCATCTCCTCAAGGAATGCGGCAGCAACATGGACGTCGATGTCTGCGGCCCTATATAAAACACGGACGAACAGAGCGAGCTGAGTTTTGCATCATCCGTGTGTGATAAAATGTAGCTGTACTGGTGATCAGATGAGCCACAGTAGGAGAATATGGGAATAGTACGGAATACGTGAGCTCAATGCGCAGCTGGCACCGCAGTGTGGGTGCTGCAGGCCTCCATGCCAAAATCGCCGCCCACACGGCATAGATGTGCTGTAAGCCCGGCGGGCGGTCGTAGAGACTTGGCTTCATTACAGCGGCGCTGTTTGCGGTTCCACCCCTTCACATATGCACCCGCTGCTCCTCGCTCCTCAGGACGTAGCCGATGGCTGACGCAGAATTGCAGCGCGCGTAAGCAACGCTGCGTTCTCAGCACAACACTCATAGAAATGTACATATTTGTTCCTCTAGCAATCTCGACCATTGAAATTCCTACTAAATGTGGTTCTTTACAGTTACATCTACACTCCGGGAAATTGAAATAAGAACACCGTGAATTCATTGTCCCAGGAAGGGGAAACTTTATTGACACATTCCTGGGGTCAGATACATCACATGATCACACTGACAGAACCACAGGCACATAGACACAGGCAACAGAGCATGCACAATGTCGGCACTAGTACAGTGTATATCCACCTTTCGCAGCAATGCAGGCTGCTATTCTCCCATGGAGACGATCGTAGAGATGCTGGATGTAGTCCTGTGGAACGGCTTGCCATGCCATTTCCACCTGGCGCCTCAGTTAAACCAGCGTTCGTGCTGGACGTGCAGACCGCGTGAGACGACGCTTCATCCAGTCCCAAACATGCTCAATGGGGGACAGATCCGGAGATCTTGCTGGCCAGGGTAGTTGACTTACACCTTCTAGAGCACGTTGGGTGGCACGAGATACATGCGGACGTGCATTGTCCTGTTGGAACAGCAAGTTCCCTTGCCGGTCTAGGAATGGTAGAACGATGGGTTCGATGACGGTTTGGATGTACCGTGCACTATTCAGTGTCCCCTCGACGATCACCAGTGGTGTACGGCCAGTGTAGGAGATCGCTCCCCACACCATGATGCTGGGTGTTGGCCCTGTGTGCCTCAGTCGTATGCAGTCCTGATTGTGGCGCTCACCTGCACGGCGCCAAACACGCATACGACCATCATTGGCACCAAGGCAGAAGCGACTCTCATCGCTGAAGACGACACGTCTCCATTCGTCCCTCCATTCACGCCTGTCGCGACACCACTGGAGGCGGGCTGCACGATGTTGGGGCGTGAGCGGAAGACGGCCTAACGGTGTGCGGGACCGTAGCCCAGCTTCATGGAGACGGTTGCGAATGGTCCTCGCCGATACCCCAGGAGCAACAGTGTCCCTAATTTGCTGGGAAGTGGCGGTGCGGTCCCGTACGGCACTGCGTAGGATCCTACGGTCTTGGCGTGCATCCGTGCGTCGCTGCGGTCCGGTCCCAGGTCGACAGGCACGTGCACCTTCCGCCGACCACTGGCGACAACATCGATGTACAGTGGAGACCTCATGCCCCACGTGTTGAGCAATTCGGCGGTACGTCCACCCGGCCTCCCGCATGCCCACTATACGCCCTCGCTCAAAGTCCGTCAACTGCACATACGGTTCACGTCCACGCTGTCGCGGCATGCTACCAGTGTTAAAGACTGCGATGGAGCTCCGTATGCCACGGCAAACTGGCTGACACTGACGGCGGCGGTGCACAAATGCTGCGCAGCTAGCGCCATTCGACGGCCAACACCGCGGTTCCTGGTGTGTCCGCTGTGCCGCGCGTGTGATCATTGCTTGTACAGCCCTCTCGCAGTGTCCGGAGCAAGTATGGTGGATCTGACACACCGGTGTCAATGTGTTCTTTTTTCCATTTCCAGGAGTGTATATTCGTATCTGTCTGTGTTCCACCAATAGTGTGTAGTGATTGCAACTAACAGGTCGCAATGGAGGGTGTAGTA